>NC_056737.1:1003364404-1003394404 GCF_019279795.1 Protopterus annectens
CATGTCTGTGTACTCATGCTTATTATACTACCCATGTCTGTGTACTCATGCTTATTATACTACCCATGTTGGTGTACTCATGCTTATTATACTACCCATGTCTGTGTACTCATGCTTATTATACTACCCATGTCTGTGTACTCATGCTTATTATACTACCCGTGTCTGTGTACTCATGCTTATTATGCTACCTGTGTCTGTGTACTCATGCTTATTATACTACCCATGTCTGTGTACTCATGCTTATTATGCTACCCGTGTCTGTGTACTCATGCTTATTATACTACCCATGTCTGTGTACTCATGCTTATTATACTACCCATGTCTGTGTACTTATGTTTATTGCACTACCCATGTCTGTGTACTCATTCTTATTATACTACCCATGTATGTGTACTCATGCTTATTATACTACCCGTTTCTGTGTACTCATGCTTATTATCCTTCCCGTGTCTGTGTACTCATGCTTATTGTACTACCCGTGTCTGTGTATTCATGCTTATTATACTACCCCTGTCTGTGTACTCATGCTTATTGTACTACCCGTGTCTGTGTACTCATGCTCATTATACTACCTGTGTCTGTGTACACATGCTTATTATACTGTCCATGTCTGTGTACTAAAGTTTTTTATACTACCCATTTCTGTGTACTCATGCTTATTATACTACCCATGTCTGTGTACTTATGCTTATTACACTACCCATGTCTGTGCACTCATGATGATTATTATACTACCCATGTCTGTGTATTCATGCTTATTATACTACCCATGTCTGTGTATTCATGCTTATTATACTACCCGTGTCTGTGTACTCATGTTTATCATACTACCCATGTCTGTGTACTCATGCTTATTATACTACCCATGTCTATGTACTCATGCTTATTATACTACCCATGTCTGTGTACTCATGCTTATTATACTACCCATGTCTGTGTACTCATGCTTATTATACCACCCATGTCTGTGTATTCATGCTTATTATACTACCCGTGTCTTTGTGCTCATGCTTATTATACTACCCGTGTCTGTGTACTCATACTTATTATACTACCCATGTCTGTGTACTCATGCTTATTATACTACCCGTGTCTGTGTACTCATGCTTATTATACTACCCATGTCTGTGTACTCATGCTTATTATACTACCCATGTCTGTGTACTTATGCTTATTGCACTACCCGTGTCTGTGTACTCATGCTTATTATACTACCCATGTCTGTGTACTCATGCTTATTATTCTACCCGTGTCTCTGTACTCATGGTTATTACACTACCCGTGTCTTTGTACTCATGCTTATTATACTACCCATGTCTATGTACTCATGCTTATTATACTACCCATGTCTGTGTACTCATGCTTATTGTACTACCCGTGTCTGTGTATTCATGCTTATTATACTACCCGTGTCTGTGTACTCATGCTTATTATACTACCCGTGTCTGTGTAATCATGCTCATTATACTATCTGTGTCTGTGTACTCATGCTTATTATACTACCCATGTCTGTGTACTTATGCTTATTATACTACCCATGTCTGTGTAGTCATGCTTATTATACTACCCATGTGTGTGTACTCATGCGTATTATACTACCCGTGTCTGTGTACTCATGCTTATTATACTACCCGTGTCGGTGTACTCATGCTTATTATACTACCCATGTCTGTGTACTCATGTTTATTTTACTACCCATGACTGTGTACGCATGCTTATTATACTACCCATGTCAGTGTATTCATGTCTATTATACTAGCCATGTCTGTGTACTCATACTTATTATACTACCCGTGTCTGTGTACTCATGCTTACTATACTACCCGTGTCTGTGTACTCATGCTTATTATACTACCTGTGTCTGTGTACTCATGCTTATTATACTACCCATGTCTGTGTACTCATGCTTATTATACTATCCATGTCTGTGTACTCATGCTTATTATACTACCCCTGTCTGTGTACTCATGCTTATTATACTACCCATGTCTGTGTACTCATGCTTATTATACTACCAGTGTCTGTGTACTCATGCTTATTATACTACCCGTGTCAGTGTACTCAAGTTTATTATGCTACCCGTGTCTGTGTACTCATGCTTATTATACTACCAATGTCTGTGTACTCATGCTTATTATACTACCCATGTCTGTATAGTCATGGTTTTTACACTACCCGTGTCTGTGTACTCATGCTTATTATACTACCCATGTCTATGTACTCATGCTTATTCTACTACCCATGTCTGTGTACTCATGCTTATTGTACTACCCGTGTCTGTGCACTCATGCTTATTATACTACCCATGTTGGTGTAGTCATGCTTATTATACTACCCATGTCTGTGTACTCATGCTTATTATACAACCCATGTCTGTGTACTCATGCTTATTATACTACCAATGTCTGTGTACTCATGCTTATTATACTACCTATGTCTGTATACTCATGGTTATTATACTACCCGTGTCTGTGTACTCATGCTTATTGTACTACCCGTGTTTGTGTATTCATGCTTATTATACTACCCGTGTCTGTGTACTCATGCTTATTATACTACCCGTGTCTGTGTAATCATGCTCATTATACTATCTGTGTCTGTGTACTCATGCTTATTATACTACCCATGTCTGTGTACTCAAGCTTATTATACTACCCATTTCTGTGTACTCATGCTTATTATACTACCAATGTCTGTATACTCATGCTTATTATACTACCCGTGTCTGTGTACTCATGCTTATTATACTACCTATGTCTGTGTACTCATGCTTACTATACTACCTGTGTCTGTGTACTCATACTTATTATACTACCCGTGTCTGTGTACACATGCTTATTATACTACCCGTGTCTGTGCACTCATGCTTATTATACTACCCATGTTGGTGTAGTCATGCTTTTTATACTACCCATGTATGTGTACTCATGCTTATTATACAACCCATGTCTGTGTACTCATGCTTATTATACTACCCGTGTCTGTGTACTCATGCTTATTATACTACCCATGTCTGTGTACTCATGCTTATTGTACTACCCGTGTCTGTGTACTCATGCTTATTATACTACCCATGTCTGTGTACTCATGCTTATTATACTACCCGTGTCTGTGTACTCATGCTTATTATACTACCCATGTCTGTGTACTCATGCTTATTATACTACCCATGTCTGTGTACTTATGCTTATTGCACTTCCCGTGTCTGTGTACTCATGCTTATTATACTACCCATGTCTGTGTACTCATGCTTATTATTCTACCCGTGTCTATGTACTCATGCTTATTATACTACCCATGTATGTGTACTCATGCTTATTGTACTACCCGTGTCTGTGTATTCATGCTTATTATACTACCCGTGTCTGTGTACTCATGCTTATTATACTACCCGTGTCTGTGTAATCATGCTCATTATACTATCTGTGTCTTTGTACTCATGCTTATTATACTAGCCATGTCTGTGTACTCAAGCTTATTATACTACCCATTTCTGTGTACTCATGCTTATTATACTACCCATGTCTGTGTACTTATGCTTATTACACTACCCGTGTCTGTGTACTCATGCTTATTATACTACCCGTGTCTGTGTACTCATGATGATTATTATACTACCCATGTCTGTATATTCATGCTTATTATACTACCCATGTCTGTGTACTCATGCTTATCATTCTACCTATGTCTGTGTACTCATGCTTATTATACTACCCATGTTTGTGTACTCATGCTTATTATACTACCCATGTCTGTGTACTCATGCTTATTATACTCCCCATGTCTGTGTACTCCTGCTTATTATACTACCTGTTTCTGTGTACTCATGCTTATTATACTACCCCTGTCTGTGTACTCATGCTTATTATACTACCCATGTCTGTGTACTCATGCTCATTATACTACCCATGTCTGTATACTCATGCTTATTATACTACCCGTGTCTGTGTACTCAAGTTTATTATACTACCCGTGTCTGTGTACTCATGGTTATTATACTACCTATGTCTGTGTACTCATGCTTATTATACTACCCATGTCTGTGTACTTATGCTTATTATACTACCTGTGTCTGTGTACTCATACTTATTATACTACCCGTGTCTGTGTACTCATGCTTATTATACTACCCATGTCTGTGTACTCATGCTTATTATACTACCCATGTCTGTGTACTCATGCTTATTATACTACCCATGTTGGTGTACTCATGCTTATTATACTACCCATGTCTGTGTACTCATGCTTATTATACTACCCATGTCTGTGTACTCATGCTTATTATACTACCCGTGTCTGTGTACTCATGCTTATTATGCTACCTGTGTCTGTGTACTCATGCCTTTTATACTACCCATGTCTGTGTACTCATGCTTATTATGCTACCCGTGTCTGTGTACTCATGCTTATTATACTACCCATGTCTGTGTACTCATGCTTATTATACTACCCATGTCTGTGTACTTATGTTTATTGCACTACCCATGTCTGTGTACTCATTCTTATTATACTACCCATGTCTGTGTACTCATGCTTATTATACTACCCGTTTCTGTGTACTCATGCTTATTATCCTTCCCGTGTCTGTGTACTCATGCTTATTGTACTACCCGTGTCTGTGTATTCATGCTTATTATACTACCCCTGTCTGTGTACTCATGCTTATTGTACTACCCGTGTCTGTGTACTCATGCTCATTATACTACCTGTGTCTGTGTACACATGCTTATTATACTGTCCATGTCTGTGTACTAAAGTTTTTTATACTACCCATTTCTGTGTAGTCATGCTTATTATACTACCCATGTCTGTGTACTTATGCTTATTACACTACCCATGTCTGTGCACTCATGATGATTATTATACTACCCATGTCTGTGTATTCATGCTTATTATACTACCCATGTCTGTGTATTCATGCTTATTATACTACCCGTGTCTGTGTACTCATGTTTATCATACTACCCATGTCTGTGTACTCATGCTTATTATACTACCCATGTCTATGTACTCATGCTTATTATACTACCCATGTCTGTGTACTCATGCTTATTATACTACCCATGTCTGTGTACTCATGCTTATTATACCACCCATGTCTGTGTATTCATGCTTATTATACTACCCGTGTCTTTGTGCTCATGCTTATTATACTACCCGTGTCTGTGTACTCATACTTATTATACTACCCATGTCTGTGTACTCATGCTTATTATACTACCCATGTCTGTGTACTCATGCTTATTATACTACCCATGTCTGTGTACTCATGCTTATTATACTACCCATGTCTGTGTATTCATGCTTATTATACTACCCCTGTCTTTGTGCTCATGCTTATTATACTACCCGTGTCTGTGTACTCTTACTTATTATACTACCCATGTCTGTGTACTCATGCTTATTATACTACCCATGTCTGTGTACTCATGCTTATTATACTACCTGTGTCTGTGTACTCATGCTTATTATACTACCAGTGTCTGTGTACTCATGCTTATTATACTACCCATGTCTGTGTCCTCATGCTTATTATACTACCCGTGTCTGTGTACTCATGCTTATTATACTACCCATGTCTGTGTACTCATGCTTATTATACTATCCGTGTCTGTGTACTCATGCTTATTGTACTATCCCTGTCTGTGTACTCATGCCTATTATACTACCCATGTCTGTGTACTCATGCTTATTATACTACCCGTGTCTGTTTCAGGGCAATGACACCACCAGTAGCTGTAGAAGTGTAATGCTGTTGGATGCACAGAAACTAAAATTACATACATGTACAACATGCACAGCTTATTTACCTGATGTTTTACATTCCATGTCAGCTGTTATTAGGCAGCCAGGTACACCTACCTATACATACATTATGCACAGGTAATACCTGCTATACGTTTCTGTTCTATGTCAGTATAGCACACTGTAATTACACTCTTGCTGTTCAGTCATTCATGTCAACCTGTTAGGGCAGGATATCTGTAGGACAATGCACATACATGGTGGGCTATGGGCTAAAATTAGTGACACTTTCTTCATATTGCTGTAACACACATGCATCATTTGATAGTACAGTAGCTTTGCATTCACAGACATACCCTGGAGGATGTCTGACACTCATATGGCAGGCAGAGAGGAGAAAGGCTAGGAGTGTGGTAGTGAGCCTAGGAACTGTCAATGTTGTGAATACCACTGATATGGGGACAGAGCTAGTTGATATGATGGATAGGGGAAAGGTGGATATATTGCATGTGCCAGAGACCAGATGGAAGGGGTGTATGGCTGTGTGTGTATCGAAGTTGGGTACAAACAGTTCTATCATGGTGTGTATGGGAGGGGAACTGGTGTAGGAGTTAACCTGAATGAATGTTATGCCAGGAGTGTTTGTGGAGGTGATAAGAGTGTCGGGTAAAGTGATGTTTAGGAGGCTGGGAATTGATGGTGTAATGATGACAGTTATTGGTACATATGCTCCACTAATTGCGTGTGTGAGGGATGAGATAGACATATTTTGGAGTGGTTGGATGAAGTGGTGATGAGTGTACCCAAGAGTGAGATAGTAGTGATTGGAGCTGATTTCAATGGGCATGTTGGTGAGGGGACAGGGGGGATGCAGAAGTGATGGGTAGGTATGGTGTTAAGCAAAGGAATGCAGAAGGTGAGATGGTGGTGGAGTTTGCAAATGAGGTTGGACATGGCTGTGGTGAGTACATAGTTTTACAAGACCAAGGGGCGTAGGGTGACATACAAGAGTGGAGGAAGTTGCACATATGTGGATTATCTCCTATGCAGGTGGGTCTGTTTGAAGGGATTGGAAACTGTAAAGTGGTGACAGGGGAAAGTGTAGTTAGGCAGCATGAAATGCTGGTCTGTGGGATGATGTTGGTGATCAAGAAGAGGGGGAGGAGTGTGAGGGCAGCACCAAAGATCAAATGGTGGATACTGAGAAAGGGTGATTGTGAGGTTGAGTTCAGGGAAGAGTTAAGACAGGCAATGGGTGGCAGTGAAGAGTTAGCAAATATCTGGGTAACTACATCTGAGCTAGTAAGAGAGATGAGTAGAACAGGGCTTGGTGTGACATCTGCACAGATGAAGGAGGACAAGAAGACCTGGTGGTGGAATGAGGAAGTACAAGGGAGTATACAGAAAAAGAGGCTGGTGAAGGAGAAGTGAGATTGTCAGGCGGATGAAGAAAGCAGACAAGAGTATAAGGAGATGGAGTGCATTGCAAAGAGAGTGGTGCCAAAGGGTGGGGATGGGGTATCTGAAGGGTTGTATGTAAGGTTGGACACCAAGGATGGAGAAAGGACCTGTACCAATTGGCTAGACAGAGGCACATAGCTAGGAAGGATGTGCAGCAAATAAGGCTGATAAAGGATTATGGTGGAAATGTGCTCACAAGTTAGGAAAGTGTGTAGAGCAGATGGAAGCAGTACTTTGATGGGTTGTTGAATGAAGAGAATGTGTGAGAGAGAGAGAGAGGGAGAGAGAAGGTTGGATAATATGGGTATTGTGAATCAGGAAGTGCAAGAGATTATCATGGAGTAAGTAAGGATACCTATGAAGATGTTTAAGAATGTAAAGGCTATTGGTCCAGATGACATACCTGTGGAAGCATGGAGGTGTTTAGGACAAATGTCAGTGGTCTTTTTAACCGGATTTTTACTGTAATCTTGGAAAGTGAGAGGATGCATGAGGAGTGGATAAAATGTGTTTGGGTAGTGATTATGAGAATAAGGGTGGTGTGCAGAGCTGTAGTAACTACAGAGGGATAACGTTGATCAGTTACACCATGAGGTAATGGTAAAGGGTGGTGTGCAGAGCTGTAGTAACTACAGAGGGATAACACTGATCAGTCACAGCATGAGGTAATGGTAAAGGGTGGTGTGCAGAGCTGTAGTAACTACAGAGGGATAACATTGATCAGTCACAGCATGAGGTAATGGTAAAGGGGGGTGGCAGAGGCTGTAGTAAGAGGATAACATTGATCAGTCACAGCATGAGGTAATGCTAAAGGGTGCTGGAAGCTAGGCTAAGAAGGGAGGTGATGATTACTGATCAGCAGCATGGTTTAATGCCAGGAAAGAGCAGTACAGATGCGATGTTTACTCTGAGAGTGTTGATGGAGGCGTACAGAGAAGGTCAGAAGTAGTTGTGCTGTGTCTTTGTGGACTTAGAGACAGCATATGACAGGATGCCTAGAGAGGAGTTGTGGTATTGTATGAAGAGGTCAGGAGTGGTGGAGGAATCCATAAGAATGCTACAAGATATGTACAAGGCTAGTGTGACAAAGGTGAGTTCTGAGTTTGGAGTGACAGGTGCATTTAAGGCGTTGGTGGGAGTACATCAGGGATAAGATCTGAGCACTTTCTTATTTGCAGTGCTGATGGACAGGTCAACAGACATGATCAGACAGGAGTCCCCCTAGACTGTGCTGTTTGCAGATTACATTGTGGTCTGTAGTGAGAGTAGGGAACAGGTTGAGGAGACCCTGGAGAGGTGGAGGTATGGCCTAGAGAGGGGAGGAATGATGGTCAGCAGGACTAAGATGGAATATATGTGTGTGAATGGGAGGGAGGATAGAGGAATGGTGAGGATGCAGGGAGTACAGTTTGCAAAGGTGGATAGGTGTAAATACTTGGGAACAACAGTTCAAAGTAATGGTGAGTGTGGGGGAGAGGTGAAGAAGACAGTACAGGCAGGATGTGGGTGGTGGAGAAGAGTGTCAGGAGTGATTTGTGACAGACGAGTACCATTAAGAGTGATAGGGAAGGTCTACAAGAGGGTAGTGAGACAAGCTATGTTATATGGGTTAGAGACATTTGCATTGAAAAAAGGCACGAGTCAGAGCTGGACATAGCAGAGTTAAAGATGTTAAGATTTGCACTTGGTGTGATGAGGGTGGACAGGATTAGGAATATGTATGTTAGGGGTCAGCCCAGGTTGAACAGCTTGGGGACAAAGACAGAGAGTGGCAGGATTATGTTGGTTTGGACACATGATGGGGAGATATGCTGATTATATTTGGGATAGGATGAGGCTGCCAGGTAAGAGGAAAAGAGGAAGGCCTGAGATAAGATGTATGTATGTATGTGGTGATAGCGGACATACAGGTGTTTGGTGTGACAGAGCAAGATGCAGAGGACTGGAAGACATGGAGACAGATGATCTACGCACCAAACCCCCGACCTGACTATGGGTGACAGTTTCCTGTCTGCACCTGCTCCCAGGGGGCATGGACCCCATCCTCTGAGGTGGTTCCACCCAAAGGTGGTACGGGACCAGCAGACGAGGAGGTCCTGGGTTGGGTCCCAGACATGCTGGGGCCCAGTGCCATTCCCAGATGAGGTGGGACAGGTGGATCTGCTGGGATCGGCCTTCCCAGGCATGCTATGGTATTGAGGTTTTACAACATATGTTGGTTAGTCAAGAACAACCCATTCCAAGATTAGTTATAACAGCATGGATGGGTGTTCCAAATGACCCCATAAAACAGATCCGAAACAGTTGCATAGCAAACAGAACACATGCATATATGGAACCACAGTGGCCATTATAACAGCATGCAAGTTACATTGATAGCAACAGGCCACCAATGATAGTATTTGAACAGGGTACATTAATAATCAAACAATTAAATATTTGTAGAACAATAGGACACATGTCCCAACAGTAGGTTTGGAGAAAAACATACCCACTGATTATGTGTATGACTTATTGGTGCAGATAGGGTGGGGGAGAGAGAGAGATGTCAATTAACAACTGTATATGCTTTAATTGTTCACAATTGTGCTGTCATTACTCTACTCATTAATCTCCAGGTATGACCTCACTTTACATCTACCTATGGCCTGGGGTTGAGCAGTGGTATGTTTGTACACATTGTATTACTAATGCCTTTCTAAGGCTAATATAAACATTTCATTACCTGTCAGACCTGTGGATGAAATATCTGTTAACACTTCCTGACTGTTTCTACTCATATTCACATATTCAAGGTTTTATGTCACACTGACAGAGGTGCCCTGCACCCATGCTGTGTGTGTGTGTGTGTGTGTGTGTGTGTGTGTGTGTGTGTGTGTGTGTGTGTGTGTGTGTGTGTGTGTGTGTGTGCTGCTGCCTTACTCCACCTAGATTTCTATGTGTCACCCTGGGTTTTGGCAACAGTGACCCATAGCCATTATAGCGTGACACTTGAGGGACATTTATCAGAGGAGACTACTTGATGTATGTACTTCTCTTGCTGTCATTTGCAGCCTTGGGTTGGACAGTGGGTGTTATACACACTGTATAGGTACAGCCTTCTTATGGCTAGTATAAACATTTCCTTACCTGGCAGACATGTGGAGGAAATATCTGTTAACACTACCTGACTGATTCGACACATATTCATATATTCTTTGATGAAATTATACTTACTTACTACCACTCCTGGGATTCAAACTGTACCTGTTTGTGCAAAAAAGGTACAACAAGGTTGTGTTTCATCACAATGACCTATTGGGGAACTGCTGTTTCTTGTGTGACTGTTTTCTGCCTAATACTCTCTTGTTTGGACAATCTACCCTTGTAATTCTGGCATTCATGCATGGCAGATAGTTCTTGTACTGTGTATTACTACTTTGACATATTACAATCTAGAAACAATGGCTAACACAACATTACTATTCAGGGATCAGATCTTGGTGCATGGAACATTTCATATAGTTAATCTCCTTTTGTACAACTCCACAATCTTTGTCAGATGAGCCTCAATTAATTAATGCTGTCAGAGCCATAGTTGTGTGCAGAACCTGTGATTCATACCACCACATAGCCAAGTAAGCACAACAGTCTGGGTTTTTTAGTTTTATTGAATGGTACTGACACTTTTATTGATATACAACCTGTATGTCAGTATTACTCTGCTAATGTCTTGTTTATTCATTACAGACAATACACATTTTAACCTACTGGCAGGTGACATTCTACTCCTTTCAATTTATTTGCCCTGAATACTACAAGCTAGATTTATACTCACTAGCCTCTTGATGCAGCCTTTGCAACTTGCTGGCGTGGGCATCCACGTTCATGGCCCTGTCATCTGCAGCTGTACAGGAGCTAGAGAAATATTTATGCATACCTATCCATCGCATACACAGGCTGGACTTTGGCAAACACTAATTGATACTGATACTTACACACATCTGGGACATTCCCTGCCCATTCCTCTTGGACACACTGGACCAAGAGCTCCCTCTTCCTATGCTTGAGGTCAGCAAAATGGTGCCGGACCTGCTCACCAGTCTGAGGGATGCCAGTGGCACTGTTGACATCACATGCAAGATGGTCCCAGGTCTCTGCTTTGTATTGGGAGCCCTGGTACTGGCCCTGCAGCAGTCTTCCCTCATGGTCTTTCACCAGGAGTCCAGCCATGACCCTGGACTTCTGAATGCCCCAACACTGCACCTGAAAGTGCAATCCCTCACCATCTCCTGCCATAGTGCCTACAGAGATGCGCTACAACTAGTTATGGGATGTATTCCCACCAGTGCGGTTGAAATAAGGCTGATTTCCCACCCTTTGTCATCATTGGACCATTTTTGAATATGCTGAGCCAAGCTAAGCTACAGGCAAACCTGCTTAGCTAAGGTTGGCAGTGCTTACAGGGTCAGATGTTGAGCACTGCTTACAAATGCACAAATCCACTTAGCTGGGCTACTCATTGTTTAGCACTTATATTTAAACATTGCTTACACCAGCTAAGCAGAGCTGAGCACTAGTTAGCATTGCTCAAATTTCATTTTATAGACTATCAGGTGTATGGGATACATTCATCGTTACTGACATATTATACTTTTATGTTTACCTTCCATGACACCCCCCCCAATGTGCTTTCATTGACATTTATTCTTGTATGACTATACTGTATGGGGCACTTGTATTTATATGGGGGTTTCACATCTTTTCTGGATTGACACCTCAATTTTGGACCGGCTACACTACCCTGGTTGATAAATATTATGTACTACCTCATTTAAAAAACATGAGACTTTTAATACTTATTTTACATGTGAAAGTGAACAGCTTTCATCGGGGGTAGAACCATGAATGCCTGCATGCAAAGTATAAGGTCTAACCACTATGCTATCTTGATTTGATAAGTTCACCTGTATATTTTTATTTAGCTCCTTGAGATATTTAAGCTATGCTAAGAACAGCTGCACGATGCACACACCCTCTCAGCTACACTTAAACTTTACTTTGAATGATAAAAAAAATTAACATGGATTTTGACTTTTTCTCACTTTAGGGGTATGCACATACCTCCAACCTCTTTGAACAAGAAATCTGGACAAAACCATAAGCAATGGGGGGACAAATGAACAAAAATAGGGGCGATTTTGATATTTTCTCTTACACACCTTTAAAGTTGATAGAATAACTGGTTTTGCATTAGCATGAATTTTCTGAGGTGTCTGATGTCTGTAACTGAAATGTCTGTCATTAAATATTATTTTAGCCTTTATTGGCCAGATATGTGATGCAAAACTCTGGACATTCTGCGAATATCTGTACAGTTGTGCCCACGAACACTGTTGTTTACATGTCAAAGTGCCGTAACAGCATTTTCTGAGTGCAGGGGGCATGTTACATGTGCTGGCACTGCTGTAAATTACCCCCTGAACTCGTTCAGAGTTTGTGTTCATCTAGATTAAATGGAAGCATGCCTTCATGCATATGAAAGGCATGCTGCCGTTCTAAACGGACACGAACCGCTCGGTGCAAGAATAGTCTTCTTCTTGTACGTTGATTCGTGAATCCCAGGGAAGGTGTACAAACCTTTGGAGCTTGCACAATGGTTAAGGTATTTACCTCACAAACACAAGTTATAGGGTATGACTCTCACATTTGAGCATTGCCTGGTTATTGGCAAGGCACATAATAATCTGCAGACCAATTGGTTAATGTTTACCTATGAACCGAAGAAATCAGTGTAGCAGTTATAAACCATTGTCTTTGAAGGAACTGCAACATGAAACTTTGAGCATGGAATTTTTGCACTCAGTTTTATTTATTTGTTTGTTTGTTTATTTGCTTTTGTCTAAGGTCTTTTCTTGTCAAATATTTTGTGATATCCTGCTCTAGACAGAAGATATCAGTATAGAGAAAACACTTTCACTCACACTTATTTTTTAATCTGGGTCTTATGAGGGATATCTGGTCAATATCCAGTTCCCTGCAGCCTTGTATCTGCATAAAGGTGCAGATACAATGTTATTTGAGCACCCTGTTGAGGGAAATGCAAATCTCATCATATTTTGGGCATTGAGCATTAACTCATCTGCTAGGAATGAAGCCCACACTCCATGTGAAACTTCATTTCCCATTATTTGAGATCTTGTTCCTTCTTCTAAACACTTGTCAAGGCCTTGGAAATAAAAAAAAATACAAAACTGTACAAGTGCTGGTAGATATGATGTACTGGACTAGCTATGCAACTACATCAGGCAGAAAATAAAATTCTCTTTCCCAGATCAAATTGTTTCTAGACTCTGGCACAACTGATGGAAGAATTTTCATTCAAGGGGAATGACTAGGGAATGATATGGAATTTGCAACACAGGATCCTTCTGTACCAAAAATGGAAAGAAATGCCATCATACAGACTACTGCCTCAGCTGCAAACAGTTGAGGCTGCATTATTTGCTGTAACTAGGGGCAGTTAGTGTTAAGTATTAGCATGCTTATATAGCGTGTACCGTTGTTGCGAGGCATTTGAAGTCTGTAGTTCTTAAAACTGGATAGTTAATATTACATACCATGAAAAACTGATGCAGTAGGTAAGAAGACCAGATTTTAGTAAGTTCCCCAAGTGCTTAGGAGGGGAGGGTCGAGGTGCAAATCTTGATAGACAAAAATAGAGTTAATGTAATTAGATATCTCTGAGGTTTGGTGTGCTAAAAACACCAAGAAGTCAGTTAAATTCCTAAAGTTTAATAAAAGCAAAACATACAATTTCACACCATACTAGTGATTCATCAGGCATTAAAAGGTTTCTTTCACATGAATACTCATTAAATAACAAATGGTGGAAGTCACATGTTATAAAACATTAAATACAAATGTATCACTTTCATATAAAATGTTTCCATTCAAAACAGATTTAATTGAAACAGCTTCATTTAAACCAGGAGTGTAGCCCACTCTAAAAAGGCAATCCACCTGTACTATTCCCGATCCGTTAAAGAAACAATGTCACTCCCCTTTAATATCTTGGTTAAAACCTGTTAACACTGCAAATTTAAATCTGTGGGCAACACCCTTGTCCCTACAATGTTTGCATAAAGCATTTGTTCCTGTTACTCTCCTAATATACAATTGATGTAGACATATCCTTTCTTTAAAAGTTCTATTATTTTTACCAATATAGAAAGCTGGATATTCCTCACATTACACTATAGATACTAAGTGTTCTCTGTCACAGTCCACATATGGACGTAGACAAAATTCTTAATTTAAAAGGTGATGATTAAACTTTCCACAACTCTAGATGAATTTACAAAAGGCACATTTATAACATGGCCAGGTCCACTTTTTATGCCTGTACTTAGCATTAATTTAATCCTGCTGCTCCTTATCGGAGCGAAAGTTTTAATGTTCTGTTATTAATGAAGCTGAAGTGGGGAGCCTGCAAAAACTGGTCCCCCAGCTTCTCTAAAGAAGATAACATATACCAATGCTTCCTAATGATCTGTACATCCAACGCTCTCATATTATAAGTTAACACATACCTAAAGCCAATATCCATGTTATCCTTTACCATTGGTTCAACAACTTTCTTAGCATCAGAAAAAGTTGGCCCTTGTCCAGGTTTGGTGTACTAATACTTTTCGCGTTAACAACCAAGAAAGTCCTATTTGATGTGTAAATCAACTGTTAATATATCACAGTATACAATATTCACTGGAAATAACCTACACAATAATCAGTGTACATAACCTGCACAATTACTGTCCATAACCTGCACAGTTATCACTGTCCATAACCTGCACACTCACTGTGCATAACCTGCACAGTAATCATTGCACATAACCTGCACAATCACTGTCCATAACCTGCACAGGAATCACTGCACTTAATCTACACAATCACTGGAAATAACCTGCACAATCACTGTCCATAACCTGCACAGCAATCACTGCACATGACCTGCACAATTACGTTCCATAAATTGCACAGCAATCACTGCACATAACCTGCATAATCACTCTCCATAACCTGCATAGGAATCACTGCACATAACCTGCACAATCCCTGTACATAACCTGCATATCAATACCTGTACATAACCTGCACAATAATCAATGTATATAACCTGCACAGCAATCACTGTACTTAACCTGCACAGGAATCACTGCACATAACCTGCACAATCACTGTACATAACCTGCACAGCAATCACTGCATATAACCTGCACAATCACTGCACATAATCTGCACAATCACTGTACATAACCTGCACATCAATCAATTGTACATAACCTGCACATCAATGTACATAACCTGCACAATCACAGCACACAACCTGCAAAATCACTCAACATAACATGCACAGTAATCATTGCACATAACCTGCACAATCAGTGTCCATCACCTGCACAATAATCAATGTATATAACCTGCACAGCAATCACTGTACATAACCTGCACAGTAATCACTGCATATAACCCGGACAATGACTGTACATCACCTGTACAGTAATCATGGCACATAACCTGTACAGCAATCACTGTCCATAACCTGCACAGGAATCAATGTGCATAACCTGTACAGTAATCACTGTACATAACCTGCACAGTCACTGTACATAACCTGCACAATTACTGTATATAACCTGTACAGTAATCATTGCAGATAACCTGTACAGCAATCACTATACATAACCTGCACATTGTGCATAACCAGTACAGCAACCACTGAACATAACCTGCACAATCACTGTCCATAACCTGCACGATAATCAATGTACATAAACTGCACAGGAATCACTGTACATAACCTGCACAAACACTGGACATAACCTGCACATCAATCACGGTATATAATCAGCAACGCAATCACTGTACCTAACCAGCACAATCATTTTACATAACCTGTACAGTAATCATTGCACATAACCTGCACACTGTACATAACCTGTACAGTAATCATTACACATAACCTGTACAGCAACCACTGTACATAACCTGCACAATAATCACTGTCCATAACCTCCACAGCAATCCCTGTACACAACCTGCATAATCACTGTCCATAACCTGCACAGTTATCACTGTCCATAACCTGCACAGTCACTGTCCATAACCTGCACAGTAATCACTGCACATAACCTGCACATCAATCACTGTCCATAACCTGCACAGTAATCACTGTGTGGTGATTATATTGTTACTCCTGGAAGGCTGGTTTGTGCCGAGGTGCCAGAGTTCTTTTATTAAATAAGTTAAATACAGAGGTCATGGTGGAGCTTCTTTTCTGGCTGAGTAGTCTGGTAATCACTGCCCATAACCTGCACAATCACTGTCCATAACCTGCACAGTAATCACTGTCCATAACCTGCACAATCACTGTTCATAACCTGTACAGTAATCACTGCAAATAACCTGTACAATCTCTGTCCATAACCTGCACAATAATCACCGTACTTAACCTGAGCAATCACTGTCCATAACCTGCACAGTAATAACTGTGCATAGCCTGCACAATCACTGTCCATAACCTGCACAGTAATCACTGTACATAACCTGCACATCAGTCATTGCACATAACCTGCACAGTAATTACCATACGTAGCTGGCACAATCACTGTACATAACCTGTACAGTAATCATTGCACATCACCTGCACAGTTATCATTGCAAATTAACTGTACAATCGGGTCTATATTAGAACACCAAACATTTGAAATGTCAGGTGTTCTAATATTGACCCGTTTTCAGTGAACACTGAAAATATCAAAGTAACAGGAAACCAAATTCTTTCCTAGGGAAAGAATTTGGTTGTCTGTTTCTGTTGCTTCGGTATTTATAGCACTCTGGTGGAAAGTTATAGGTCGGGTTCAGGTAAGTGTGCGATTGTGTGGACATGTGGGTTAGGGCGGTTTAGGTGAGTTAGGGTTAGAGCATGGGTCACGTAAGTGTATAATTATGTGGACGTGTGGGTTAGGGAGGGGTTAGGTGAGTTAGGGTTAGGGCGCGAGTGAGGTGACTGTGCGATAGTGATGGACCTTAGGATTAGGGTTTGGGTTAAGGTAAGTGGATAGCTAGTGGTGTTTGTATAGTTTAGTGTAGGGTTAGGTGTTAGAGTTAGGTGTATGTGTGTGGATTGCTGTTTGTCTGATGTGCTTGCATTGTGTGTATGTGTTTTGGAACACCAAATTTTTTCCCCAGGAAAAAAATTTGCTGTTCCGAATGTTCGATGTTTTTTTTTTTTCGATTGCTAGGGTTCGATATTAGAACACTCGACATTTTGAATGTTCGGTATTGTAATATAGACCCGTACAATCACTCTCCATAACCTGCACAGTAATCACTGTCCATAACCTGCACAATCACTGTCCATAACCTACACACCAATCACTGTGCATAACCTGGACAGCAATCACTGCACATAACCTGCACAAACACTGGCCATAACCTGCACATCTATCACGGTGTATAATCAGCAACACAATCACTGTACATAACCAGCACAATCATTCTACATAACCTGCACAGCAATCATTGCACATAACCTGCCCAATCGCTGTACATAAAACAATACACGAATCGTTGAGCAAAATAACTTTATATAGCAACACACAGCAAAGCTTTCGGGCAAAGACCCTTCTTCAATGCTTAACATAAAACTATTAATCAAGCAACATGCTTTATATAGGAGCCTAAAAGTCATATGAAAGCAGCCATAGTCATATGACTAACATATAATAATAAAACTTAAAAATTTAAAAACATAAAATTCTAGTATACAAACAACAGTGAAAGTAATTCACATACAAAAATTAACATATCTAATTATACAATTTAGTACGTTGTATCTTTACTAAAATTGGTTTCAAACTAATAGTGGAATTCAAACCTGGAGGACGATCTGCCGCGAATCAAAGTATCCACTCATATTCTCTAATCTCCAAAAAATTATTAATATCCCCACCCCTAATAGGTGGAGTGACCATATCTAAAACTCTAAACTTAAAGCAATGGTCACTTCCATATATTTTAATATGCTTAAATAAAGCATTAGCCTCACATTCCCTTCCAATTTCGGACTTATGCTCAATTATTCGATCTTTCAGCTTACATGTAGTCTTCCCTACATAAAACGAAGGGCATGCTACACATACAGCTAGATAAACAACATTATTAGTACTACAATTAGCTACAAAATAAAATCTATAGCTCTTATTCATAGTTGGATGGACAAAAAGAAAGTTGGGACTATCTGCAATATCTATGCAGCATGAACATTTCAAGCATCTATAAGTACCAAAACGAGTCAAATTACCATGATTTATACTAGATCTAGTATTAGAAGCAAAATCTTTATAACATATCAGACTCTTTAAAGTTCTCATATTTCTATACGAAAAATATGGTTTACTACCTAAAATTCTACTGACATCAGGAGAAGCCATTAACACAGGCCAATTTTTTTCTATAATACGTTTAATTAAAAATGTCCTATCACAAAAAGTCATAACATACCTAATCGTATCTAGCCCATGCTTACTAACATTCATATTATGCGTTGTTTGATGAGCATCACTATCCTTAAAATAAGGTTTGTACATATACTCTCTGTTGTGTATTACATTAGCCTTAAGCTCTAGTAACATTTCACGTTCATATCCATTCTCTAAAAACTCATTAAACATGTTGTCTAATTGCATATGAAAAACTGTATCCATAGTATTAAGTCTACTGACCCTAGCGAACAGGGATTTAAATAAACCCTTAAAAACATGCGGAGCATGCATACTACCACGATGTAGATACCTACATGCATGAACCTCCTTTTTATGAATAGTAGTTTGTAACACCCCATTATCTAAGGTAATTTTAACATCAAGAAGCAGAGCTTCAAATTCAGAAAAACTCTCCTTAAAAGTCAAAAAAGTAGTAGATGCATTCAAATATGATATGAATTCCACTAAATCATCCGAGGAACCCTTCCATATCATAAAACAATCATCAACAAACCTTTGATAAAAACAGACATTATCATTAAGGAAATTAGAACCATTATATATATATTGAGTTTCCCACTGATGTAGAACCAAATCCGCGTGTGTGTTTCCAACCGGTGCGCCCATGGCCACACCGGTAAGCTGCAAATTTAACTGCTGGTCAAACATAAAAATATTATTACTCGATACTAGATCTAATAACAAGCAGATATTTTCAACATAATTCACAGACATAGATTTCTGTGCCATCAAAAATTCCCTGATAGACTCTATTCCATAACTGTTCGGTATAACCGTAAATAGAGAAACAATATCCATAGTTACGAACAGAAATTCCCCTGACTCGATCATTGTAACTTTCAAACCACTATACCAATCATGTAGCTTACTCAAAAAATCAGCAGTATATTTTAATATATTGCTACATTGCAACAGAAATGGGTGTAACTGTTTTTGTAAATAAACAGAAATTGGTTCTGTAATCCAACCATTTCCAGAAACAATGGGCCTCATAGGTGGATTAACTAAAAATTTGCGAATTTTGGGCAAGCCATATAGTTGGGGAATGGTCAGACATGGCACAGTAAAAAAATGAAACAAATCCAGATCTATATCACCACTAATCTGGAGATCATATACATGCAAGTTAACATTGCTAATATGCTTTTTAACATCATCAGCTGAAATACGCTTAAAGGCATTAACATTATCGAGAAATTCAATAATGGCTAAAAAGTACTTATCACGGTCCATAATGACCGTAACACGCCCTTTATCTGCTTGTTTAATAATAATCTCCTTCCTTAATTGCAGATGTTTCAAAGCAATATACTCACTGTATAACAGATTGTATCGCCTTTTTCTAAATTCAGCATCATATAATTTCCTCAACTCAATTTCACACAAATCATGAAAAGCTGTTATAACCGGTATACTAATCGGTATATACGTACTTCGTCTTTTACACACACTTGATGTTAAATCAGACTGCTTAAATAAAACTTTGAGATTTAAATTTCTAACAAACTGTTTCAGATCCGTTAGAACTGAAACTAAATAATTACTAGCTGAAGGTATAAAACCAAGGCCTTTCTCCAATAAAGAATAACAGGGTTCATCCAATCTAATCTTAGATAATTTCAGGATACCTCTGATTATCTGCGGCTCATCTTTCCTTGCCCCATAGGGCTGTTGTTCTTGCACTTGACTGAGCCAGATAATTGCCTTGTTAATGATTTGTCTCTCAAAGCTTTGTTGTCCTGCACTTTTTCTGGTTGGTCTAACTGAAAGTGTCTCTGAGAAAAATTTAAAAGCGACTGCTGACTTTTCTTCACACATAACTTATTACTCACTTGTTCACCTTGTATCGCATCCACAATACTCGTGGACACCACATCACCCACTTCAGAAACTTTCTCCGCTGCTGGAGAAGACGCTGACGTAGAAGGTATGGTAACCGCCACTTGATCCAATACCGCAACAGAGGAATCAGAATTTAAAACAATATTACTAGTCTCTACTTCAGGAAATTCATCTAAAGCATTAACAGAGATAGAAGAGTGATGTTTATTCTTAGTAGAAGTCGCACCAGTAAATATACTTTTAGTATCACCTCCAGGCCAAGATAAAATTTGCCCTTTTTGAAAATCGGAAATATCCCTTAATAACTTATGCTTTTTCACTGTTTCAAGACAATCATCTAACTGATGCAGTCTATTCAGCATCTGTTGATACACAGTTAGCATACTAGTAAAGCATGACATGTTCATAAGCTCATTTTCCATTTGTACAATTTCCTCTTTCAGCTCCCCTTCAATTTTCGAAAAAAAGTCATTCATCAGTAGCATGTAATCCAGACTTAATTTGATGTTTAAGTGCTGCCAGCATTTCAATAAGTCTGGATAAGCGTTACCATACGAGGGCATTTTTAAAATTCTTAGCCCCCGTGGTACTATGCCCATATCAAGGTATGCAGAAGAACTGAACCGTTGCCATTGTAGGAGTTTAAAAGTGCCTACTTTTCTTTCAAGCAGCTCCAATTTCTTAGTAAACATAGCAGTACCTTCTCATCAAAGATTAGTAGAATGATCCATATCCACAGGAGCAGTAGTTACAAGACTCAATAGAGGATTAACATCTTTGGACAAAAAAGATTTTAAGGACTCAGTCACATCCATGGCTGCAAAAGGCTCTCCACGAAAACGCCAAGGAACCAGCAAAAATTATGTATATCCACACAACCAAACACTGGAATCCAAGAATATAAAACAATATATGAATCGTTGAGCAAAAGAACTTTATATAGCAACACACAGCAAAGCTTTTGGGCAAAGACCCTTCTTCAGTGCTTAACATAAAACTATTAATCAAGAAACATGCTTTATATAGGAGCCTAAAAGTCATATGACAGCAGCCATAGTCACATGACTAACATATAATGTACTAAATTGTATAATTATATATGTTAATTTTGCATGTGAATTACTCTCACTGTTGTTTGTATACTAGAATTTTATGTTTTTAAATTTTTAAGTTTTATTATTATATCTTAGTTGCTGGTTCGTTGGCAATGGCAACGGTTCAGTTTTGCTGCATACCTTGATATGGGCATGGTACCACGGGGACTAAGAATTTAAAAAATGCCCTTGTGTGGTAACACTTATCCAGACTTACTGAAACGCTGGCAAGAGTTAAACATCAAATTAAGTCTGGATTACATGCTACTGATGAATGACTTTTTTTCGAAAAGTGAAGCGGAGCTGAAAGAGGAAATTGTACAAATGGAAAATGAGCTTCTGAACATGTCATGCTTTACTAGTATGCTAACTGTGTATCAACAGATGCTGAATAGACTGCATCAGTTAGATGATCATCTTGAAGCAGTGAAAAAGCGTAAGTTATTAAGGGATATTTCCGATTTTCAAAAAGGGCAGATTTTCTCTTGGCCTAGAGGTGATACTAAAAGTATATTTACTGGAGCAACTTCTACTAAGAATACACATCACTCTTCTATCTCTGTTAATGCTTTAGATGAATTTCCTGAAGTAGAGACTAGTAATATTGTTTTAAATTCTGATTCCTCTGTTGCGGTATTGGATCAAGTGGTGGTTACCATACCTTCTACATCAGCATCATCTCCAGCAGCGGAGAAAGTTTCTGAAGTGGGTGATGTGGCGTCCGCGAGTACTGTGGATAAGATACAAGGTGAACAAGTGAGTAATAAGTTATGTGTGAAGAAAAGTCAGCAGTCGCTTTTAAATTTTTCTTCGAGACACTTTCAGTTAGACCAACCAGAAAAAGTGCAGGACAACAAAGCCTTGAGAGACAAATCGTTAACAAGGCAATTATCTGGCTCGGTCAAGTGCAAGAACAACAGCCCTATGGGGCAAGGAAAGATGAGCCGCAGATAATCAGAGGTATCCTGAACTTATCTAAGATTAGATTGGACGAACCCTGTTATTCTTTATTGGAGAAAGGCCTTGGTTTTATACCTTCAGCTAGTAATTATTTAGTTTCAGTTCTAACGGATCTGAAACAGTTTGTTAGAAATTTAAATCTCAAAGTTTTATTTAAGCAGTCTGATTTAACATCAAGTGTGTGTAAAAGACGAAGTACGTATATACCGATTAGTATACCGGTTATAACAGCTTTTCATGATTTGTGTGAAATTGAGTTGAGGAAATTATATGATGCTGAATTTAGAAAAAGGCGATACAATCTGTTATACAGTGAGCATATTGCTTTGAAACATCTGCAATTAAGTAAGGAGATTATTATTAAACAAGCAGATAAAGGGCGTGTTGCGGTCATTATGGACCGTGATAAGTACTTTTTAGCCATTTTTGCATTTCTCGATGATGTTAATGCCTTTAAGCGTATTTCAGCTGATGATGTTAAAAAGCATATTAGCAATGTTAACTTGCATGTATATGATCTCCAGATTAGTGGTGATATAGATCTGGATTTGTTTAAT
Organism: Protopterus annectens; assembly: GCF_019279795.1. NCBI lineage: Eukaryota > Metazoa > Chordata > Ceratodontiformes > Protopteridae > Protopterus > Protopterus annectens. Next base: position 1,003,387,613 of record NC_056737.1, read on the forward strand.
TTTTTTTACTGTGCCATGTCTGACCATTCCTCAACTATATGGCTTGCCCAAAATTCATAAATCTTTAGTTAATCTACCTATGAGGCCCATTGTTTCTGGAAATGGTTGGATTACAGAACCAATTTCTGTTTATTTACAAAAACAGTTACACCCATTTCTGTTGCAATGTAGCAATATATTAAAATATACTGCTGATTTTTTGGATAAGCTACATGATTGGTATAGTGGTTTGAAAGTTACAATGATTGAGTCAGGGGAATTTCTGTTTGTAACTATGGATATTGTTTCTCTATTTACGGTTATACCGAACAGTTATGGAATAGAGTCTATCAGGGAATTTTTGATGGCACAGATATCTATGTCTGTGAATTATGTTGAAAATGTCTGCTTGTTATTAGATCTAGTATTGAGTAATAATATTTTTATGTTTGACCAGCAGTTATATTTGCAGCTTACCGGTGTGGCCATGGGTACACCGGTTCCAAACACATACGCAAATTTGGTTCTACATCAGTGGGAAACTCAATATATATATAATGGTTCTAATTTCCTTAATGATAATGTTTGTTTTTATCAAAGGTTTGTTGATGATTGTTTTATGATATGGAAGGGTTCCTCGGATGATTTAGTGGAATTCATATCACATTTGAATGCATCTACTACTTTTTTGACTTTTAAGGAGAGTTTTTCTGAATTTGAAGCTCTGTTTCTTGATGTTAAAATTACCTTAGATAATGGGGTGTTACAAACTACTATTCATAAAAAGGAGGTTCATGCAAGTAGGTATCTACATCGTGGTAGTATGCATGCTCCGCATGTTTTTAAGGGTTTATTTAAATCCCTGTTCGCTAGGGTCAGTAGACTTAATACTATGGATACAGTTTTTCATATGCAACTAGACAACATGTTTAATGAGATTTTAGAGAATGGATATGAACGTGAAATGTTCCTAGAGCTTAAGGCTAATGTAATACACAATAGAGAGTATATGTACAAACCTTATTTTAAGGATAGTGATGCTCATCAAACAACGCATAATATGAATGTTAGTAACTATGGGCTAGATATGATTAGGTATGTTATGACTTTTTGTGATAGGACATATTTAATTAAACGTATTATAGAAAAAAATTGGCCTGTGTTAATAGCTTCTACTGATGTCAGTAGAATTTTAGGTAGTAAGCCATATTTTTCGTATAGAAATATGAGAACTTTAAAGACTCTGAAATGTTATAAAGATTTTGTTTCTAATACTAGATCTAGTATAAATCATTGTAATTTGACTTGTTTTGGTACTTATAGATGCTTGAAATGTTCATGCTGCATAGATATTGCAGATAGTCCCAACTTTCTTTTTGTCCATCCAAGTATGAATAAGAGCTATAGGTTTAATTTTGTAGCTAATTGTAGTACTAATAATGTTGTTTATCTAGCTGTATGTGTAGCATGCCCTTTGTTTTATGTAGAGAAGACTACACGTAAGCTGAAAAATCGAATAATTGAGCATAAGTCCAAAATTAGAAGGGAATATAGACTAATGCTTTATTTAAGCATATTAAAATATATGGAAGTGACCATTGTTTTAAGTTTAGAGTTTTAGATATGGTCACTCCACCTATTAGGGGTGTGGATAGTAATAATGTTTTGGAGATTAGAGAATATGAGTGGATACTTAGATTCGCGGCAGATCGTCCTCCAGGTTTGAATTCCACTATTAGTTTGAAACCAATTTTAGTAAAGATACAACGTACTAAATCGCATAATTAGATATGTTAATTTTGTATGTGAATTACTCTCACTGTTGTTTGTATACTAGAATTTTATGTTTTTAAATTTTTAAGTTTTATTATTATATGTTAGTCATATGACTATGGCTGCTGTCATATGACTTTTAGGCTCCTATATAAAGCATGTTGCTTGATTAATAGTTTTATGTTAAGCACTGAAGAAGGGTCTTTGCCCAAAAGCTTTGCTGTGTGTTGCTATATAAAGTTCTTTTGCTCAACGATTCTTGTATTGTTTTATATTCTTGGATTCCAGCATTTGGTTGTGTGGATGATCACTATACATAACCTGTACAGTAATCATTGCACATAATCTGTACAGCAATCACTATACATAACCTGCACAATCATTGTACATAACATGTACAGCAACCTTTGTACATAACCTCCACAATAATCACTGTCCATAACCTCCTCAGAAATGCCTGCACACAACCTGTATAGTTGCTGTCCATAACCTGCACTGAAATCACTGTCCATAACCTGCACAATCACTGCACATAACCTGCACAATCACTGCACATAACCTGCACAATAATCACTCTCCATAACCTGCACAGAAATCCCTGTGCACAACCTGCATAATCACTCTCCATAACCTGCACAGTTATCACTGTCCATAACCTGCACAGTAATCACTGTCCATAACCTGCACAATCACTTTCCATAACCTGTACAGTAATCACTGTCCATAACCTGCACAGTAATCACTGTCCATAACCTGCACAATCACTTTCCATAACCTGTACAGTAATCAGTGTCCATAACCTGCACAATCACTGTCCATAACCTCCACAATAAATGTCCATAACCTGCCCAATCACTGTGCATAACCTGCACAGTTATCACCGTACTTAACCTGTGCAATCACTGTCCATAACCTACACAGTAATCCCTGCACATAACCTGCACAATCACTGTCCATAACCTGCACAGGAATCACTGCACTTAACCTACACAATCACTTTCCATAACCTGCACAGTATTCGCTGCATATAACCTGCACAATCACTGTCCATAACCTGCACAACAATACTGTCCATAACCTGCACAATCACTGTCCATAACCTGCACAGTAATCACTGCACTTAACCTGCACAATCACTGGACATAAGCTGCACAATCACTGTCCTTAACCTGTACAGCAATCACTGCACATAACCTGCTCAATCACTTTCCTTAATCTGCACAGTAATCACTGGACATATCCTACACAATCACTAGACATAACCTGCACAGTCACTGTCCATAACCTGCATAGCAATCACTGCACATAACCTGCACAATCACTTTCCATAACCAACACAGTAATCACTGCACTTGACCTACACAATCACTGGACATAACCTGCACAATCACTGTCCATAACCTGCACAGTAATCACTGTGCAAAACTTGCACAATCACTGTTCATAACCTGCAGACTTTTCACTGTACATAACCTGCACATCAGTCATTGCACATAACCTGCACAGTAATCACCACACGTTACCTGCACAATCACTGTACATAACCAGTACAGTAATCATTGCACATAACCTCCACAGTTATCACTGCACATTACCTGTGTAATCACTGTCCATAACCTGCAGAATAATCACCGTACATAACCTGTACAATCACTGTCCATAACTTGTGCAGCAATCATTGCACATAACCTGCACAGTTATCACTGCACATAACCTGTACAATCACTGTCCATAACCTGCACACCAATCACTCAACATAACCTGCACAGTCACTGTCCAACATGCGCAATCACTGTCCATAACCTTTACAGCAATCACTGCACATAACCTGTACAGCAATCACTGCAAATAACCTGCACAAAAATCACTGCACATAACCTGCACATCAATCACTGTCCATACCCTGCACAGTAATCACTGTACATAACCTGCACAATCACTGTCCATAGCCTGCACAGTAGTCACTGTACATAACCTGCACATCAGTCATTGCACATAACCTGCACAGTAATCACTGCATGTAACCTGTGCAATCACTGTACAGTAATCATTGCACATAACCTGTACAGTAATCACTGTACATAACCCGCACAATCACTGTACATAACCTGTACAGTAGTCATTGCACATAATCTGCACAGTAATCACTGCACATAATCAGCAGAGCAATCACTGCACATAACCTGCACAGTCACTGTCCATTACCTGTACAGCAATCACTGCACACAACCTGTACAGCAATCACTACACATAATCTACACAGAAATCACTGCACATAACTTGCACATCAATCACTGCACATAACCTGCACATCAATCACTGCACACAACTTGTACAGTAATCACAGTACATAACCTTTCCAGTAATCACTGTACATAACCTGCTCATGAATCACTTTTCATAACCTGCACAGAAATGACTGCACATAACCTGCATAGCAATCACTACACATAACCTATACAATCACTGCACATAATCTGCACAGTAATCAATGCACATAATCAGCACAGCAATCACTGCACATAACTTGCACAATCACTGTATACAACATGCACAGCAATCCATATCCTGTACTGCAATCACTGCACATAATCTGCACAGTTATCACTGTATATAACCCATCCAGTAATCACTGCACATAACCTGCACAATCACTGTATATAACCTGCACAGCAATCCCTGTACATAACATTTACAGTAATCACTGTACATAACCTATCCAGTAATCATTGTACATAACCTGCACAATCACTACACGCAACCTGCACATCAGTCACTGCACATAACCTGTACAGTAATCACTGCACATAACCTGTGCAGTAATTACTGCACATAACCTGCACATCAATTACTGTTCATAACCTGTACAATAATCACACTACATAACCTGCACAGCAAACCCTGTACATAACCTGCACATCAATCACTGCACATAACCTGCACAGCAATCACTGCACGTAACCTTTACAACAATCACTGCCCATAACCTGCACATCATTCACTGCACATAACCTGTACAGTAATCACAGTACATAACATCTCCAGTAATTACTGTACATAACTTGCACAGCAATCACCATATGTAACTTGCACAGTCACTGCACATAACCTACACAATCACTGGACATACCTTGTACAGCAATCACTGCACATAAACTGCACATCAATCACTGCACATAACTTGTACAGTAATCACAGTAAATAACATGTCCAGTAATTACTGGACATAACCTGCACAGCAATCACCATATGTAACTTGCACAATCTGCATATAACCTGCACAGCAATCCCTGTCCATAACCTATACAGTAATTACTGCACATAACCTGCACAACAATCACTGTTCATGACCTGCAAGCAATAATTTTATATAACCTGAAAAGTCCTCTCCCCTTATAATCAGTAGTCACTTGAACTTTCCCATTATTAAACTTTTGGTTTACTGCATGGAATACGCCATTCACTTATTTGGCTGACTTATAAATTTGCATATTTACATGAAACAAAGACAGAGATGGAAGACAAAGGAGTCATTAAAATGATACAAGGCCAACACCTGTATTGATAAAATGCTCAAAGACTGTTGTATATAATTAGCAACTGGTCAAGTCATATTTTACAGTTTAGCAGGAGATGCCTATGGGGCATATTATTGTTGTTTGAATTTGTAGTATGTCACATTAATATGTTATTAATAATGAAGCCATTGTAATAAAGGGAATATAAGAACAGGTTTGGAACTGGATAATTATTGTACAATGCCACGGGATGGACAATGGTGCCAATTTGGTGTGAATCTTTGCCTTAAATCTCAGGTTAGTTACTTTTTATGGGGAACAGTAATTCAAGCATAGTATCACCCCTTTATTTTAAGGCTTCACATAGTTATTACAGTCTTTGCAGTAGCAGCTTTGACTATAAATAGTCTGACCACAAGCTAATCACCCTAGACATCCACATCCCACCCCCACCCCCCATTAGGGAAACCACGGTAAAAAATTTCTCCAAAGCCAACTTCACACTTCTTAAGACAGACGTGAAAAACTTCACAACACCCATGCTGATGGGCAATAGAGGTACGACTGCTGAATCCTTCACAAATGCACTTTATAAGCACTTACATGAGTGCATGGATCGTGCAATCCCTAACAGAACCAAGATGCTATCCTCCAAAAAAGGAAGCCAGTCTGGTGGTCCCATGCCATAAACAAACTCTACAACAGAAGAAAGAAACTGCTGCAAAAAAAGAGTAAAATCCCATGATTGGAGGAACTCCCTGGTCAGCCTCAGTAAGAAGCTGAGATCCCTCATAAAATCTTCCAAAGCTAGTTATGAAAACAAAATTGCCACTGATTCTAAAGACAACCACAAAGCATTCTATAGCTATGTCACGAATCTCAGTGGCAACACTCAGATCTGCTCTGAGTTACAGCACAATGGCACTAAATATACAGAACCAACTGATATTGCCAACATCCTGGCAGATAGGTTCAGTGCTAACTTTACGCTCTTTCATCCCCTAAGAGCCCATCTCTGTACTGGAAGAATGCAAAGTTCCTGTAATCATGGCTGCACAGGTAAAAAACGCACTCTCTAAAGTCAAGAACACAGCATCCATGGGACCTGACAACATCCCAGGCTGTGTTCTACATGAACTACAGAATAAACTGGCATCCCACCTACATACCATGTTTGATCATAGCCTCACCTCAGGCTTTCTGCCCACTGAATGGCGCACAGCGACAGTTATCCCCCTCCACAAAGGGGAACCCACCATGGACCCTGGGAACTACCTCCCCATTAGCCTGACGAGCCTGATCTGCAAGGCCATGGAATGTATCATCATGGAACTTAGAGACAGTAACATTGGTAATCCCAAACTCTGGACCCAATCCAGTTTGGGTTTGTAAAAGGCAGATCATGTCTCCTAAACCTGATAGACTTCTTTGAAGTGGTCACCAAAGCCGTAGATGAGGGTGAGGTGGTTCACACAGCCTATCTAGATCTTGCCAAGGCTTTTGACACCATCCCCCACTCTGG
>NC_056737.1:1003399404-1003434404 GCF_019279795.1 Protopterus annectens
AGCACAAATATGACACATCAAATAGACTGAATTATCACTTCATCAGCGCATAAACTAGTCTAAGTGAATAGGTCACAGCATTATATGGACATAACCTGCGAGATGCCCCTGAGTGCTGCCATTACAAGCTTGAAGTCACCGAATCCATCTCCATGTGCACTACTCAAGGCTTTATGCAGCCAAAGGAGCTCACATAACTAAGGTCTTAAATAAAGTTATGTCTTTTGGTGAGAGCTCCACAGAAGCATAAAAGTGAGATTCACACTCTGACTGTAAAACTATCAGCTATACGTATAAACAATGATACGTAGTCTAGGTCCTAGGTTTATAATGAAAACAAATGTATAATACACCAGTACATACATTAAACAAATGATACATACACACAGTACCTTCCCGGCAGTAAAGCAGTACGCACAGTCCTCAAACAACAAGCAGAATTATGTTCAGCTGTAGGCTTATCTCCTGGTGGCATGTCCCGTTCCAAGCTAATTCACTCCAAGAGTGTAGGCTTAAACACACACAACACACACACACACACACACACACACACACACACACACACACACACACACACACACGGTTTACTATGAGAATATCAAAAATGATAAAATCCAGTCAGATGTTCGATTCACATGTGCGATGTTATGCATATTACTTAGGACATAATTTCAAAGTGCATATAGCGAAACATTCGCATTCGCACTTTCGACATTATGTTTTGCAGTACACTACTGCAAATCACATAGTGTAATGTTTTTGCAGGGGAGCAAGTCCCCCTGCATCCCTCCACACCCCCTGCAAATAATATATTCCAACTCCAAGACTGCACTACAGTGGAGAAAAGGGTAATTTCCCGATCCCCACTGTACTGGGATCTGTAGTCATAAATCCAACGACATATGTGTGAATGCACAGTGACATTCACTAAACTACACACTTGCAGTATTGCAGGTCAGCAATATGGGAATCAACCACATGAGGTTTGTCATTCCCGTTTTTGCTGAGCATGCACTCAACATTTTCATAGTAAACGCATTACACACATGTTCACATTCATATACATACACAAATTCATACACACAGATATATGTGAGTGGCTATTCATAAATGCATTGTCATCAGGTGTCTTAAATTATCAAATGTGTATCTACAAATTCTACAGTGTTTGCAACTACTAAGGAGCAGAGCACTCATGAGATCCCTCTCCATGCCATGATGAAATTGGTCTTAAATACAGGAAAATAGCAAACCCATCTTTTCCTCTTGTATTATAAATTGCAGCAGTCCTTTAGCCTCAGTTTCAGTATTCCCTTATCCCCAGCAATATTAACTATTTATTTATTTTATTTATTTATTTTATTTTACATTTGTTGACCGGGATAGTCCGACTGGATACATGTCCATTTTCAGCAGAGGCCAGGGGAGAAAAGCTCCAAAGTAGGACATACAGTAAAAATCACGAAATGATTACAAGGTTACAGGCTCCAGCTGAGCAAGCAGGTAATTTAATCATACATTTTTAAAACAGTGTTGACACACTGACTAGGCAATGTAACATGATTACAGACTATAAAGGAGGATCTAGTCGGGTTTTGAACAAGGACATAGTCAGTGAGTTTTAAAGTATAGCTTGAGGCTTTTTTTAAACTGAGTAAGAGAGGGTTCAAGAGTAAGATCAGCAGGAAGAGAGTTCCAAGTTTTGCCAACAGCGTTAGCAAACAGAGAGTCCCCAGCAGAGTTGTTGATTTGGGATGTTTGAACCAGAGAGTCCCCAGCAGAGTTGTTGATTTGGGATGTTTGAACCAGAGAGTCCCCAGCAGAGTTGCTGATTTTGGATGTTTGAACCAGAGAGTCCCCAGCAGAGTCATTGATTTGGGATGTTTGAACCAGAGAGTCCCCAGCAGAGTTGTTGATTTGGGATGTTTGAACCAGAGAGTCCCCAGCAGAGTTGCTGATTTTGGATGTTTGAACCAGAGAGTCCCCAGCAGAGTCGTTGATTTGGGATGTTTGAACCAGAGAGTCCCCAGCAGAGTTGTTGATTTGGGATGTTTGAACCAGAGAGTCCCCAGCAGAGTCGTTGATTTGGGATGTTTGAACCAGAGAGTCCCCAGCAGAGTTGTTGATTTTGGATGTTTGAACCAGAGAGTCCCCAGCAGAGTCATTGATTTGGGATGTTTGAACCAGAGTCCCCAGCAGAGTCGTTGATTTGGGATGTTTGAACCAGAGAGTCCCCAGCAGAGTCATTGATTTTGGATGTTTGAACCAGAGAGTCCCCAGCAGAGTCATTGATTTGGGATGTTTGACCCAGTAGTTTATTAGAAGAGTGAAGTGACCTCAGGTTGCTATAAGGGTTGATGATATTTTTGGAAGTGACCTCAGGTTGCTGTAAGGGTTGATGATATTTTTAAGTGCAGGCGTATTATCAGGGTGGTTGAGAACTTTCTGGGTAATTATAAGCTGGTTGTACTGAAGTAGGCTAGTCCATTCTACCCACCCCCAGAAGATTTAGGTTGTGACACTGGTGGGTCCTATAGGCTATGCCTGTTGCAAATCTAGCAATATGGTTATAACAGCTGGAGAGTTTGCTAAGAGTGGATTTGTTCAAATCAGTGAGTAGAGGGGAGGCATGGAGAAAAGTGTAGAGTAAATGGGAATGAGCAATAGCAGTCCTAGCAAATGGAGTAAGGAAAGGTTAGATCTTATAGGGGGAGCCAAGTTTTTTTGTTAATGATTTTGATAGTTGGATTGACATGGATATCACATTTGAGGGTGTTGTCTGTTGTGACACCTACGAGTTTGGTTTGTGCATCTGGGGAGATAATGGTACCATTATTAGTGAGGTGGGGGGGGGTAATGGTACCGTTATTAGATTTTATGGTACAGAGTACTGAGGTGGGGGGGTAATGGTACCATTATTAGATTTTATGGTACAGAGTACTGAGGTGGGGGGGTAATGGTACCATTATTAGATTTTATGGTAAAGAGGAGTGACTTACAAGTGGGGGAGAAAAGAAGCAACTTTGTTTTGTTAGGGTTTAATATCAGCTGACGGTTAGAGAGCCAGTTTTCAACTATATTGAAAGTATTCTGGGTTAATGTCATTAGCTCTGTCAGGGAGGTGGCTGAACAAATCAAGGTGGAGTCATCCGCATATTGGATACAGGTAGCATCTGGGATGACAGTGGGAAGGTCATTAATAAAGAGAGAGAGAAAAGTAGGGGTCCTAGTATGGAGCCCTGGGGGACACCTAGGATGACAGGCAGATGGGTTGATAATTTGTCCTGCCATAGGGCGGCTTGTTATCTACCACACAGGTAAGACTGGAACCATTGAAGAGCATGGCTATTTATTGAGAATGCCTTAAGGGTGTGCATGCATATTTGGTAGTTGACCATATCAAAGGCCTTGGAGAGATCTAAAAAGAGGGCTGAGGAAAGCTTGCTATTATTTCAGTTATGATTTATGGTGTTAGAGAAGGATAGGAGGGCTGAGGTGGTAGTGTGGTGTGGCCTAAAACTGTGCTGAGAATTAGCCAACAGCTTATTCTACGTAAGATAATGCATAAGTTGTTTATGGACACACTTCTCCATAATTTTAGCCAATGGTGACAGAATAGCTATGGGTCTAAAGTTTGACAATTCGAAGGAGCTGCCTCCTTTATGGAGTGGTATTACATGAGATATTTTCCAAATGGGGGGGGGGTGGTGGCTTCAGATAAGGTTCTGTTAATTATGATGGAGATGGGGTATGCTATGGCATCTGCTGCTTTTTGCAGATACTCTGGTGGGGGGAGATCAGCTGCTAGAGCAGTTGGTTTTAATGTCTTAATTAGAGATCTGATAAGTGACGTAGAAACAGGCTGAAAGCTGAAGGAGAGTGGGGTACTGGCTGTGGCAGAATTTGGGTTGGAGCAGCTGGGTACCAGTTGGCTGGCTAGGGATTGGAGAGTCTCTGTGAAGAAACTGTTGAAGGTATTTGCAATATCCTCTGGGGATTTATGCTTGGAAGTTGATGGGGTAGGAGTAGAGGACTGTCCTGGGTTAAGAAGTTTGTTTATCCCTGCCCAAAACTTTTGAGGTTTGTTGCAATGTTTTTGTTGAAGATGTTAGTAGAAGTTTTTTTTTGTCTAGTATAATAGATTTTTTGTGTGATTCCTTAGCTGTCAGTATCTGATTTGATCTAGTGGGTCTTTCGTGGCATGCCATTTGCCCCATGCCTTATTTCTATGATTTTAGATTTGGTTTCTTTTGACAGCCATGGGGCAGTTTTTGTTTTGGTTCTAATGGAGCACGCAGGAGCATGAGAATCAAGAATAGCAAGGAATATGGAATTAAAGTATTAAAGTAGGCTACCGCATCGTCCAGTGAAAGGGTACGCTACCGCATCGTCCAGTGAAAGGGTACGCTACCGCATCGTCCAGTGAAAGGGTACGCTACTGCATTGTCCAGTGAAAGGGTACGCTACCGCATCATCCAGTGAAAGGGTACGCTACTGCATCGTCCAGTGAAAGGGTACGCTACCGCATCGTCCAGTGAAAGGGTACGCTACTGCATCGTCCAGTGAAAGGGTACACTACCCGCATCGTCCAGTGAAAGGGTACGCTACCGCATCGTCCAGTGAAAGGGTACGCTACTGCATCATCCAGTGAAAGGGTACGCTACCGCATCGTCCAGTGAAAGGGTACGCTACTGCATCGTCCAGTGAAAGGGTACACTACCCACATCGTCCAGTGAAAGGGTACGCTACCGCATCGTCCAGTGAAAGGGTACGCTACCGCATCGTCCAGTGAAAGGGTACGCTACTGCATCGTCCAGTGAAAGGGTACACTACCTGCATCGTCCAGTGAAAGGGTACGCTACCGCATCGTCCAGTGAAAGGGTACGCTACCGCATCGTCCAGTGAAAGGGTACACTACCCGCATCGTCCAGTGAAAGGGTATGCTACCGCATCGTCCAGTGAAAGGGTACACTACCCGCATCGTCCAGTGAAAGGGTACGCTACCGCATCGTCCAGTGAAAGGGTACGCTACCGCATCGTCCAGTGAAAGATGCTTTAGGATTGACCAATTGCAAGCTTTAAGTTTATTTTTCAAAATTGGTGGAGTTGAAGTTCTTTTTATTTCTGATGGTTTTAAAGGTGGTCTGGTGGGGGTTGTCTACCTTGTGCATGATAATGTACATAAGTAAGTCATCACTTAGGTCATCTGGGAGGGTCCCTGACTTGTACATATAGGGGTGGCTGTTGATAACTATCCAATCTAGGATATTGTCTTTGTTATTGGGTTTGCCTATCCTGGTGGGGGAGGATATGAGCTACATTAAACCATATAGGTTGACATGGGTTGTAGGAGATTCCAAGGAACAGGTGTTCCAATCAATGTTAAAATCTCCAAGCACCATAGTTTCTTGGGGGTAGGTACTGGATAATCAGTGGAGGATGTCCTCTAGGATGTTTGTATTATTACCTAGGGGAATGCAAATACAGACAATGTTTATGTATTTGTTATTGTTAATCTGTAGTTTAGTAATAAGAATGTCTGCATTATTAAACTGAGGTGGTTGTAGAGAGACGGTAGTAACATCTAGTGTATTTTTATAGGGTACAGCTACCCCACCACCCTTCGTAGTAGTATGATCTAATCTAAGTATGTCATACTCTGGTGGTAACTTATTCACACTTAGCTCTTACACCTCTATTAGCCTAAATGCATCCTCAGATTCTTAAGCATTTTCTGAAAAATCAGATTTAAAGTTATAAGCCAAACAAGTTTGCATATATTGTAAACAGTAAATGCTTTTAAAAAGGTACAGACAACAATGCTGATGATTCACAGTGACAACAATAACAGTCAATACATTAAGAGTGTTTACATTAATAATGTAATGTTTATAATAATAATAAAAAATAGACTTAGAATCTTCTCTCCATTTTTATAAAGTTGTTCATACTTTACAAGGCAGACAAACTAAACTTACGGTAACAAATACCCTTTTTTTTATCCATTTATGAATTTATATGTGAAAAGAAGAAATTGCTTTGTGTCTGCTTGTTTGTTTTTGAGACATTTATAGGTATATCATAACATATGGTTATATACCTATTTAATAACATGAGCATAATTTGGTATGAATCAGCAACTTAGCTGTTGAGGTATCAATTATAGCTTCCTCTAGCATCGTCTAAGGATTTGGCAGATACCATTCAATAATATATGACATTTGGTTCTGACAATGTAAAAAATGTTGACATGTTGCAATTTTGCATAACAAATAACAAAAAAACTAGCAAAACCTACTGCATTTTACATTCTACATGAACAATGGTAAGTGTATTTTTATATTTCCCACCATGCTTTTTCACAATCTGGCCCTCAGGGACATCTGTCTCATTTGGCTATGAAAATATGAACAAACATATGAAAAAAAATCATAGGAAATATACATCACTGTTAAAAGGATCTTATTGCCTTTTTGTCTGCCATCACCACTCTTTTATGTGTTTATAATCATTTATTTCCATGTCATTCGTTTTCTAAATCCATCTTCAAAGAATATCATGATACCTTGGGACTGCGGGCATCACATGGAAATGCACTAAGAAAGTTCTAGATGTAGAAATGAACTAAATGAGGATGCAGATTTTGCATGTGGTTCAGAACCTCACTGCTGTTAACTGGGTATCCTTTGTGTATCCTGAAAAATGTAAAATTATTGACAGAAGATCTCTTTATGGTAAAGAGATACAACTGCATTTGTTCTTGGTTATCTTTTTCAGTGTCGTATTCCTGTGGGAGTCACAACTGTAGAGCGATGTAACTGTTAACAACACAACTTGGAGCATTACACAAACTCTGTAACCTCATTTCACATGCCATATATGTGACCCAGAATTTCCAGATACAAGATATCCAAAAAGATTAAGAGAGAAATTAGAGGAAGTAAAAGGCGTCTATATTACTTTATCAAAATTTTACTACATCAAATCAATAAATGTCAAACTTTATTGATCGAAGTAGTAAAATTTCGAATAACGTAAAAAAAAAATCACTATAAAAAAAAACTAACTAGCATAGGCGGGGGCAAGCCCCCCTGCACCCCCCACACCCCCCCTACTTAAATATACTAACTCCGAGACTGCACTACTTTGAGGTAAATGGAAATCTCTCCCTCACGGAGATTTCCATTTACCTGCACAATGTTCTGGACTTTCAACATTGTCGTGCCGACAATATTGTATTCAATATTGTTGGCTTACGCCAACGTGCACTAGACCCAATAAAAGTATTTGCACAAGATTTAGATATGGTACAGATGCATGTAACTCTGTATAAATTGCAGACGGAGTCAGTTCTGGGCACATTGCGGGTGCTGTGAAGAGCACTTCTGGCTGACATCAAAGATTGATGCGATACTAATTTCATGAACTTTAATCATACTTTGATTTACAAATAGGGTCCATTCCCATCATGGTACTAGAAACCAAAAATAAATGAAGAAATGAAAGTGACACTCCCTTCCACTCACATACTAACAGGGATCTGGGTACACTTGTTGATAATTCCACAATGTTTGAACATCATATGTTTGTGCAGTAATTTGGAAAACCTTCTGCCTGGCCCATCTAATTTCCATAGGCATCTCCATTAGATCTGAAGAAGTCTTACATTTATTTCATTAGATCCATTATTGGCTATAATGAATCTTGACACAATGCACCTTTTGGCATGTATTTGTCTAAACAGATCACTCAACTTGAAATAACTAAAAGCATTATTAGCCTTATAATTTATAGTTATCGTGATAGACTGGCATATTCCTCTCACTGTGGTCAGTCTGATATAAATTCCTACATGGACATATGAATCTAGTTGTCATACTGCAACTGGCTGGATGTTTTTCCTATCTCTAATGCACTCCCTTACACACTGGCAGCAACTTCAGGCTGGCCAGGCAATGAGGAACAGACAAACACTCGGCTATACCCCAGACACACAGGGGTGGCCGTGATTGCTCTGCTGTAATACCCAGTGAACCTGGCATCATTTATCTGAGCTCCTGCCTCCATGAGCTGTGTAGCAAAGTAACATCCAGCATGGTCCGTCCTCATATCCAGCACTCCCATCTTACCTACAAGCACCATCAGATTCCTGAGATGCTAATCAAATTTGAGTTGCCTGGGTTGTAGTCAAGGCATTCCTCTACACGATCGAGCTGGGTGCAAAATGTGATTAATGCAGTTATGCATAGATATGTGTTGCTCCACACTCCTCTGTAAGTAATCCTGTGACTGTATTTATTTATTTATTTGTTTATTTGTTTAGTTCTTTCCACTTTTTTACTGTGTGTATGAACTGGTCCACTGACCCTTTGCAGTCATGACCCAAGCTCATGTAAGTAGTATTCAAAAAAATCCTGCAGAGTGAAATGCAATCATTACATGAGCAGGTACATTTATGTGAATAAAGAAAAGTAAAAATAAAATATGTTATAATACAGAATAGCAGAAAATAATGGAAGGTGCATATTTTTATAATGGAAAGACTCGCATACAGTTTTATACAATATGTACAAAGGAGTAACACTTGTTTAAGGAATAAACGCAAACTGTTTCATCTAAGAGATGTGCCATAAGGATGACTATTCAACTCTTATTTCTAAACACCGTCGTCAAAGCAAGAACAAACAGCTTCCTTATGTAGGTGTTGTTTTAAAGAAATTTTGAAAGCTCCCAGAGTTTATTGAATACAATGCCATGACTGCAGATGAAAGGAAATAAGGGAGCTGTATTAGTCAGCAATTAGTCTGTGAAGGACGATGGTTTGTGAGTCACGGGGAACAGCACAAGGTATATATCTGCTACCGGGACAAAGCAATTCTGCAGACATTTATTGTGCATTAAATATTCAATGAATGAAAGAATACACAGGTTCTAAAGATATTGCAGAAATGACATTCTATGGCTGCTTATAGAATATGTTCATATTTTGTTTATTTCCTCTTTCACTCCTTTAGGTTCTCCGATTGCATTATCTGTAAACGTAGCACTTGCATTTACAAAGATACACAACCAGACATGTCTCTGACATCTGAAGGCAACATTTTAAATGTAAAATAAAGAAACTCAGTATTCCAAATGTCTTGGTTTTGGAAATCATTCTCTATCTGCATGTGACAATACTTGGAAGTCATTATTTTGAATAAATTTAGCGGGAGGGCACTCGATTCTCTGTGAAGGAACAGCTCAAGGCTTAGGTACAGCATACCCAGATAAATGGTTACCATTTGCACTAACATACAACATACTCAGGTAGACTGTTTTGTAGAGAAAACAATATTGCCCATTGGGATATAAACTGAAATAATGAAGATATCTAGTTTCTATTATTTTACCTTGGAAAGCATTTGCTAACAAGATTTCTTAATCATTTTTAATTGTGAAGCATCTGCAAATTAGATACTAATTATGCACATGCATAAGCAGTAATCTTTGTTTAAGAAAGATGACATTTAAAAACGAGTAAACAAAATTCCAAGATAATTACAATAATTAACAGGGTCAACACACTCTACTATTTTGAAGGCCATATTTAAATCCCCAGGTGATCTAGTTTTCTGGCTATCAATATATAAAAAAATAATCATTATGATTAGCTCTCTGTTGGTGATAGCTTTGAGAATGCAAATTTACTCCAGAAGGGGTAGGCCAGTTTACTGAGATCTTAAGCAGAAAACTGAAATATTTCTTATGGTACCAGAACTAAGACTAACTAAAAGAGAATGCAATTCAGGTGCTGCTCCCAGTAGGTAGCATTTTTCAACATTTTTCTAGCTGAATCCATGTTTATTTTCTAAGAAAAGAAAGGGAATAAAACATGCTATTTCAACACATAAACAAGTCTGCCACTCCAGCATCTCAATATCTGAAGAAATGTGGACTCTCTTCATAAATACTGGACACCACGGGGTAGGACTGCTTCACGGTAGAACAGAGCATCAAAGCCCTATGTGACTCATACAAAATAGTACACAGTGGGTTCTGTCTTACCCGATTGCTTAGCCATAGAACCCCATGCAAGGAGTATGCATGCAAATGACTCCATCCACAAAATAGTACAAGAGTCGCAAACACTGTACAATCAGAGCCATTCCAAGAATTGTACGAGTCACAAACATTGCACAGTCAGAACCATCAACAGGAACATACATGAGTCACAAACACTGCACAATCAGAGACATCCCCAGGATCATACATCAATCATAACCACTGCACAAGCAGAGCCATCCCCAGGATCATACATGAATCATAAACACTGCAAAATCAGAACCATCCCCAGGATCATACATCAGTCACAAACGCTGCACAATCAGAGCCATCCCCAGGATCATACAGGAGTCACAAACAAACTGTACAATCAGATCCCTCCACAGGATCATACATGAATCATAAACATTGCAAAATCAGAGCCATCCCCAGGATCATACATGAATCATAAACACTGCAAAAGCAGAGCCCTCCACAGGATCATACAAGAGTCACAAACACTGCACAAGCAGAGTCATCCCCAGGATCATACATGAGTCATGATCATACAGGGGGGTTGAGAGGGTGGCCTAATGGTCAAGGTGTTTGCCTTACGAACACAAGGTGCAGGGTTTGAGTCATACCCAGGATAATTCAGCAGGCTTAAAATGGCACAATCAAATCCATCCCGGGCAGTTAGCTTAGTACTAACCTATGAACCTATGAACCTATGAACATAAGTCACAAACACTGCACAATTTAGAGCCATCCCCGGGATCATACCCAAGTCACAAACACTGCACAATCAGAGACATCCCCGGGATCATTCAGGAGTCACAAACACCTCACAATCAGATTCCTCCCCAGAATCATACATGAATCATATATGAGTCACAAACAGTGCACAATCAGAGCCATCCCAGGGATCAAACAGGAGTCAAAATACTATGCAATCAAAGCCATCCCCAGGATAATACGTCACAAACACTGCACAATTAGAGGCATCCACAGGATCATACAGTAGTCGCAAACACTGCATATTCAGAGCCATCCTCAGGATCATACATGATACAAGAGTCACAAACACTGCACAATCAAAGCCATCCTCATGATTATATAGGCATCACAAACACTGCACAATTAGATCCATTCCCAGGATCATACAGAGGTCATCAACACAATAAACAGAGCCTTCCCCAGGATCATACATGAGTTACAAACACTGCACAGTGAGACCCATTCCCAGAATCATACAGTAGTCATAACTACTGCACAATCAGACTCATCCCCAGGATCATACAGGAGTCACAAAAGACTGCACAGTCAGTGCCAGCCCAAAAATAACACATTAGTCTCAAACACTGCAAAATTATAGCCATCCCTATGATCATAGAGGACTTATAAACATGCTGCACAACCAGAGCCTTTCCCAGGATCATACATGACTCACAAACACTGCACAATCAGAACCATCCACAGGATCATACAGGACTCACAAACACTGCACAATCAAAGCCATCACAAGGATCATGCATGGGTCAAAAACAGTGCACAATCAGAGCCATCCACAGGAACATACAGAAATCACAAACACTGCTCAATCAGAACCATCCCTAGGGTCATACAAGATCAAAAACACTGCACAATCAAAGCCATCTCCATGATCACTCAGGAATCATGAACACTGCACAATCAGAGTAGAGGCTTGTCTCATTCATATAGGTGACATAGCCCTTGTTAGTTTAGCAAATCCCCTTTCAGTTCTCCAGTAGGAATAAAAAAGCATTCCTTTCCATGGTAGAACAAAACATACTGTCCCTTCTATGCACTCACACAGTGATGCAGAGAGTTCCCACAACACCAGATCCTCTCATTATAGTAATGTGATAATTACCCTAATTCTTCTGTCATGTTTGATTAATGAATGTTGTTTTAGGATCACACTTAAATGACACAGCACTGCAGAGGGAACAGCTAAACAACAGAGTATAATATATGTTTTAAGTAACTGGGTAGTAACTACATAGTAAGGTATATAGTGATACTGTGTGGTGCTTTCAGAGTATGTAGTGATCTCTCCATCAGGAGCACCTGTCATACTACACCACTCTGTACTAGTCACACCAGTTCACCATTCTCAGAGATGACCATCTTGGTGCAAAACTCTTCCTAAAGTTTAGTGTCAGTGAATGGCAGCATACTGAACACAGTGTGAAAAATGTGTTATGCATCTAATAACCCAGACAGTCACCAGACTATGAGAACAGTTATTGCTCTTAGAATCTGCACAACTTTGAAGCCTTCAACATTTGAGATGCTTCTAATGCCTTCCTGAGTTTAACTGAATTCCATCCCAAAATGGTTTTCCCCTTCTTTTCTCCCTCCACGGTGATGATCCAGCTTCTGGTTCCACTTACTCTGTTAGCCAATGTGTTCTCTCATAAGCTGAGAACCCTTGATTCATTCATTGTTTGTAGGGTAAGATCTGAGCAGCTATCATATAGTGCAGTTGATCCAATTTGCCAATGTGGGATGGATTCTGGAAACTACTGAGTCATATCCCACTCATTAGTTGAAATGTCACTATAATATAAAAACTGGCATTTAACACAGGATCCAATGTGCTCTTACCTCTTTTGGGAAGCTGCTTTGTGTATCTTCACTAATCAGGAGCTACAGAAGAACAATGTGATATCACAAAATAGTTGAGTTTCAGTCATTTCCCTTCTTCAGGAATGTGAAAGCCGGGCACCATAATGATAAAAGTATTCTGCACCAGATTGTAAGAATTAGACTTCTAATGAAATAATTTGAGTAGTGTGCTGAGGACAATACAAAAATTCATTTAAATTAACCAGCACAAACCATAGTTTAATGTGTTTATCCCATTCCTTGACACATCCTCAGAACTACCAAAGAATTACATCATTTCCTTTTATATTTTAAGAATTAGACTTCCTGCTGAGGCTGCTATCAACAGCAGAGATGCAATGATTCTCATATGTTAGTATTACAGGGAAGATCATTGTGTTATAGGTTCATAGATAGGTACTAGGCTATTGGCCCTAGGGCCTATATAAGCCTATCCAATAAGGTTCCCTAGATTTTGCCACCCAAGAAAATTATTTTCCTATGCCCCTGTCGAGCAGAACCACAGAAGTGATCCCCATGGTGAATTTCCTATTTCCCATCCATTCATCAAGATTTTTCTTGAAGAATGTTAATAAGGAGCTTTGTTTGATATAAGTAGGTAGTTTGTTCCAGAGTATGGGAAGTCTCTGGGACAGGAATCTATCCCTCCAGCATGTTCTCTTTATTGTAGTGACAAGGTTTAGGTCCATAGAGCATGTGGCTTGCAAGGATTTGTATTTCCTTAAGTGGAGCATGTCCAACAGCTCTGGGTTTGACATAGCTTTGCATGTTAGGCAGAGATCACCTCTTAGTAGGTGATATGCAATGGAGTAAAGCTGGAGTTTTTTGAGACGGTCTGCATAGAGCATCTGTTTGAGGCTGGTAATCCTCTTTGTGAGGTATTTCTGCTGCCTTTCCAGTTGTTGTAGATGTCTTGTAAGGTACATACCAAAAGGGTCGTTGTACTCTATAATGGGTCTAATGAGTGATGAGTAGAGGGGAACAATGACCTCTTTTTTCCTGAATGAGAAACCTTTTGTGATGAGGTGTGCCATCTAGAAGGATTTCCTGAGTACTCTGGCAATGTGGTTATCAAAGGAGAGGCTACTGTCCATCTGTGTCCCAAGGTCTCTTATCATACGTTTGGTGTTACGTAGACTACCACCTATGTAGTAGTTCATGGGTACAGAGTTTTTACCAAAGGGGATGACAATAAACATTTTGGCATTGAGTTTGAGGCCATGGCTTGGACACCAGGCATCTGTCTCAGTGAGGCCTTTTTGTAGGATGTCCACGTCATTAGGAGTTTTGATTATGGCTCCTAGTTTGCAGTCATCTGAGAACTTCATTAACCAAAGACCTTCTGTGTTAGCCTGTACTTCAAAGAAGTAGATACCAAACAGGAGAGGACCCAGGACTGAACCCTGTGGTACTCCACTTGTCACTGGTCTGAAGTCGGATTTGGAGTCTGCTACTTTCACAGTGTGGGTTCTGTCAGTGAGCCAGTTGGCAACCCAACTTGTGACATAGGGATTTATACCTAGTTTAGTGAGTTTATCTATAATTCCAGACTGGGGGATGGTGTTGAAAGCCTTGGCGAGATCTAGATAGGCTGTGTGAAGCACCTTACCCTTGTCTACGGCTTTGATGACTGCTTCAAAGAAGTCTATCAGGTTTAGGTGACACGATCTGCATTTTACAAACCTGAACTGGGTGAATTCCAGCATTTGGAGATTACCAATATCTTTGTTTATAAGTTCTACGATGATATGTTCCATGGCCTTGCAGACCAGGCTCATCAGGCTAATGGTGCGGTGGTTCCCAGGTTCTGTGGTGGCAGCCCCTTTGTGGAGTGAGAAAACTGTCACTTTGTGCCATTTGTTGGGCACAAAGCCTGAGGTAATGCTATGATTGAATATGGTACTTAGGTCAGTTGCCAGTTTATTCTGCAGTTCATGTAGAACACAGCCTGGGATGCTGTCAGGTCCCATGGATGCTGTGTTCCTGGCTTTGGAGAGTATGTTTTTTACCTGTGCAGCCATGATTACAGGAACCTTGCATTCTTGCAGTATAGAGATTGGACCTTTATGGGGTGAGATGGGGGTAAAGTCAGCACTGAACCTATCTGCCAAGATGTTGGCAATATCAGTTGGTTCTGTATATTTAGTGCCATTGTGCTGTAACTCAGAGCAGATCTGAGTGTTGCCATTGAGATTCTTGACATAGCTATTGAATGCTTTGTGGTTGTCTTTAGAATCAGTGGTGATTTTGTTTTCATAACTAGCTTTGGAGGATTTTATGAGGGATCTCAGCTTCTTACTGAGGCTGACCAGGGAGTTCCTCCACTCATGGGATTTTTCTCTTTTTTTCCAACAGTTTCTTTCTTCTGTTGTAGAGTTTGTTTATGGAAGGGGACAACCAGATTTGCTTTCTTTTTTTGGAGGATAGCATCTTGGTTCTGTTAGGGATAGCATGATCCATGCACTCAGTAAGTGCTTATAAAGTGCATTTGTGTAGAATTCAACAGTTGTACCTCTATTGTCCATCTGCATGGGTGTCATGAAGTTTTCCACTTTTGTCTTAAGAAGTGTGAAGTTGGCTTTGGAGAAATTTTTTACAGTGGTTTCCCTAATGGGGGTTGGGGGTGGGATGTGGATGTCTTGGGTGATTAGCTTGTGGTTGGATCTGACCAACAAGGAATTGACCTCTGGTGTGGAACACCGGTCACCCATGTTGGTAATGATCAGGTCTAGGATATTGCTGCCTCTGGTGGGGGTGTATATAAGGTGATCCAATGCATTGGAATTTATGAATTCCAAAAAACGTTGAGCAAAAGAGTTGGTACATGAGTAGTTTTCCCAGTTAATGGTGGGGTAGAAGAAATCACCCATTATTAGGGTGTTGGGTTGTACCCTAATATTTTCCAGTGTATCAAGAAATGAGGAGTGAGAATCCTATGGCATGGTAGGGGATCTGTAGTAAGTTACAATTTGGATTGTGGTCTTGCCCAGAGTTAGTTGCACTTGGATAATCTCGGATGCATTATGCTGGGCAACTAGCCTGGAGGTGTGGATATCCTTAATGAATATGGACATGCCTCCACCTTTAGTGTTTCGGTCCAAGTTAGGTGGTGGAAAGGTGTGGTATGAATTATAGCATGGTAATGTAGGGGTGCTCTCTGGAGCCTTGAACCAGGTCTCTGTCACTGTACAGATGTCGATGTTCTCTGTTTTAAGGAGTGTCTCGAGTGAATGCATTTTGAGGTTTAGACTTCTAGCATTGAGTAGCATTACCCTCAGATTTTGCTTGCTTGTACCTGTTACGGTGGTGAATTTGTCATTTGAACCTTGCCTAAAAACGGCTTAGTATTACTTCCTTTTGGCTTCAGAATAGTTTCTGTGTTCTGTGGTTGGTCATAGCAAGAGACACTTTAGTTATTCTGTGTTCTGCGGTTGGTCATAGCAAGAGACACTTTAGTTAAGGGAAATACTACAAAAAGAGACACTGAATCTTTTAGTAACAAAACAAAAACAGACAAGATGCTTCACAAGCTAGAAGGTGCTCGATATTACCCCATCTTAGGGAAGCCACAACTGCTTTTAAGAGAAATGCCTTTCTTTTAAAACTGAAAAAAGACAGCAGTGAAAACAAAGAGAAAGAAGTCCCAGACAGCAGACAAGGAAGGAAGTTATTCCCGTGGGGATAATGTCAACAGCTGTTAGTCCAAGCCTCTTTATAAAATTCAGTTTGTGTTAGTGTGTCACTGTATGATATTCAGTTTGTGTTAGTGTGTCACTGTATGATATTCAGTTTGTGTTAGTATGTCACTGTATGAAAATTTCATTTTTGATCTTGATAAACAGAACAAACATGTTATTTATTTGTTCTGTTAAGAAATGCAGCTTCAATTTTATTAAGACTGAGGTGCAGGTTTTGGTTATGGTTTAGGTAAGTATTTTGAGGAGTGTGTCACTGAGGATATTGTGGACTGCATAGGGTTACGGCTGACTTTGTCTTAAAAATGTAATTATGTATGCTATTTTATTTTGTGCATTTCATTGACTTTATTTCAGGTAAACATATTTTTATTATTATAAATAATAGTACAAGAGTCACATACACTGCACAATCCGAGCCATCTCTAGGATTATACACTAATCACAAACACACAGCACAATCAGAGCCATCCACAGGATCATAATGACTCACAAACACTGCACAATCAGAGCAATATGCAGGATGATACGATTCACAAACACTGTACAGTCAGAACCAGCTTCAAGATCATACATGAGTCACAAATGCTGCACAGTCAGAGCCATCCCCAGGATAGATCCTGAGTCACAAATACTGCACAATCAGAGCCATTCCCAGGATCATAACTGAGTCACAAACACTGCACAGTCAGAGCCATCCCTCGGATCGGATCTGCATCACAAGCACTGCACAGTCAGATCCATTTCCAAGATCCTTCAGGAGTCAAAAACAATGTACAATTAGAGCCATGCTCAGGATCTTACATGAGTCAAAAACACTGAACAATTACAGCCCTTGGTAATATCATACAGGAGTCATAAACATACTGCACAATCAGAGCCTTCCCCAGGATCATACATGAGTCACAAATGCTGCACAGTCAGAGCTATGTTGAGGAGCATGCATAAGTCACAAAAACTGCACAGTCAGAGCCATCCTGAGGATCATTACAAAAACTGCACAGTCAGAATCATCCTCGGGATCATGCATGTGTCACAAACAGTGCACAGTCAGAGCCATCCACAGGACCATGCACGAGTCATAGACACTGCAAGGTGACAGCCATCTTCAGGATCATAGATGAGTCACAAAAACTACATAATCAGAGCCATCCCCAGGATCACACAGGAGTCCCAAACACTGCACAATCAGAGCCATCAGCAACGTAAAATATGTTTCAGAAACACTGCACAATTAGAGCCATCCACATTATCATGCAGGAGTCACAAACACTGCATGGTCAGTGTCATCCACAGGACCATACAGGAGTCATAAACACTGCATACTCATCATACAATGAGTCACAAACACTGCATACTCAGAGCCATCCTCAGGATCATACAAGAGTCGCAAAGACTGCACAGTCAGAGCCATCCCCATGATTATATGAACGTTACAAACACTGCAAAATTAGATCCATTCCCAGGATCATACAGAAGTGACTAACACAATACACAGAGCCTTCCTCGGGATCATATATGAGTTACAAACACTGCACAATGAGAACCATTCCCAGGATCATACAGGAGTCACAAACACTACACAATTAGCACCATCCTAAAAATCACACATGAGTCAAAAACACTGCAAAATTACAGCCATCCCTAGGATCATACAGGACTCATAAACACACTGAACAATCAGTGCCTTTCCCAGGATCATACATGACTCACAAATACTGAACAATCAGAAGCATCCCCAGGATCATACGGGACTTGAAAACACTGCACAATCAAAGCCATCACAAGGATCATGCATGGGTCAAAAACAGTGCACAATCAGAACCATCCACAGGAACATACAGGAGTCAAAAACATTGCATGGCCCATCTCCAGGGTCATACATGAAACAAAAATGCAGCAGAATTAGAGCTATCCCCAGAATTATATAGAAGCCACAAACACAATATACAATCACAGACATCCCCAGGATCACACATGAGTCACAAGCACTGCATAATCAGAGCCATCCCCAGGATCATACATCAGTCACAAACACTGCACAATCAAAGCCATTCCCAGGATCATATATGAGTCACAAACACTGCATAATCAGAGTAGAGGCTGGTCCCATTTATACAGATGACATAGAACTTGGTAATGTAACAATTCCCCTTTCAGTACTTCAGTAGGAAACAGAAATCATTCCTCTGCATAGTAGGACAAAACATACTGCCCCTTCCATGCACTCAAACAGTGATGTAGTCAGACAGTCCCCACAGCTCCAGATCCCCTCATTACAGTAATGTGATAATTACTCTAATTCTACTGTCATGTTTGACTAATGAATGTTGTTTTAGGATCACACTTAAATGACAGATCACCACACAGGGAATAACTACACAGTAGGGCAGAATATTATTTCTAAGTAACTGGGTAGTAACTACATAGTAAGGTATATAGTTATACTGTGTAGTGGTTTCAGAATATGTAGTGATCTCTCCATTGGGAGGATCTGTGTATATATTACACCACTCTGCACTAGTCACACCAGTTCACCATTCCCAGAGATGACCATCTTTGTACAAAACTCTTCCTAATGTTTAGTGTCAGTGAATAGGGCCAGTGAAAGGCAACACACTGAACACAGTGTGAAAAATCTGTTTATGCATCTAACAGCCCAAGTCACCCGACTATGAGAAAAGGTATTGCTTTTAGAATCTCCACAACTTTGAAGTCTTCAGCTTTTGAGATGTGTGTAATCCCTTTCTGAGTTGAACTGAATTCCATCCTATGGTTTGTGTTGGTTAATTTAAATGAATTTTTGTATTGCCCTCAGCACACTACTCAAATTATTTTGTTAGACGTCTAATTCTTACAATCTGGTGCAGAATACTTTTAGCATTATGGTGCCTGGCTTTCACATTTCTAAGGAAGGGAAATGGCTGAAACTCAACTATTTTGTGATATCACATTGTCCATCTGTAACTCCTGATTAGTGAAGATACACAAAGCAGCTTTCCAAAAGAGGTAAGAGCACATTGGATCATGTGTTACATGCCAGTTTTTTATATAATAGAGATGTTTTTACTAATGGATGGGATATAACTCAGTAGCTACCAGAATCCATCCCATAGTTTAGTGTTTTTATCCCATTCCTTCAGCCATCATCACAACTACCAAATAATGACATAATTTCCTTTTAAATTTTAAGAATTAGACTTCCTGCTGAGGCTGCTATCAACAGCAGAGATGCAATGAGTCTCAAACATCCGTATTACAGGGCAGAGCATTGTGTTAGGATGGCTTTCTTTTGGCTTCAGAGTAGTTTCTGTGCTCTACAGTTGGTCATAGCAAGAGATGCTTTAGTCAAGGGAAATATTTAAGCTATCCCATTTCATTGTGAATAGGCATTACCCATACCATGGTTAATAACTTTATATGAACCCTAATGGGAATAACTTGGATTATACCATAGATAATCTGAGGGGGCCCATGAATGGGATAAATGGGAGATGCCGCTGTCCATTAGTAGTACAGGGGCAGTCTTGGGGTTAATTTTCTGTTTCTCATTCATAGATCCAAGTTGTGCTTGAATATAGACAGGGATGAAATTTGTTTTATGTGGATGAGGAGTCTGTTGCATAGCAGTACTATTCGCTGAGAGGTATGCCTGTCCCTCCAAATCATTCTGTTAATGTTGCAGAAGAGGTTTTGATCCCTAGACTGGGTTTTTCTGATGCCATTTGACTTGTTGATGTACCGTAAATCCATCAGTAATGGGTTGGAGGATGGCCTGTGTGCCAGACACTGGCCACTTCTAAGCAGTCTTTAAGATACCAAGTATAGTGACAGGCCTTTGAGTCGGTCCATGTAGGATATGATATTTAGGTTGTTAAAGTTCACAAATAAATAACACATTTTACCTTTTAGTCTTGAGTCAACAATAATGCTTCAGGATGTGCGAAGTACTGGTTTATTCCATAAACAGCACTGGGTTACTGCCTTTCAAGATTTTCAAATAGGTCTCAAAGAACAAAGGGAAAAATACTACATGTATACCTTTTTTTATCAATTCCATGCGTGCAGAACTTTGACGTTACGTTACTTTCAACGACTCAATGTATTTAAAAATGCCATCATCCCTCGTGATTCTCTCTTAGAGCCTCACGTGAATATTTCACAAATATACATTTTAAAACATAGACCACTTGGTCTTAAATTGATTACTTTTAAACCTTGTTCATAGGTTCATAGGTTTATACTAGGCTATCTGCCCTAGGGCATTTACAAGCCTAGCCAGAGTGTGTTTGGCTTTTGCCACCCCTTGAAGTGAGTTTTTACTGTGCCCTTATTAAGGTTAGTTTACTGTGCCTCTGTCTAGCAGTGACATAGAAGTGATCCTCGGGGTAAACCTACGATCTCCCATCCACTCGTCAAGATTCTTCTTGAAGAGAGTCAGTGAGGGGCTCTGCCTAACCTGGACTGGGATTCTATTCCAGAGTGAAGGGAGCCTCTGGGTTATGAATCTGTCCCTCCAGCATGTCCTATTTATTTATGTGCTGAGGTTCAAGTCTCTCAAGCGTGTAGCTCTAAGGGATTTGGATTTTCTGAGGTGGAGCATGTCCATTAATTCCGGGTTGGACATGGCTTTGTACGTCAGGCATAGATCGCCTCTGAGTAGGCGGTATGCAACTGAGTAGAGCTGGAGTTTCTTTAGCCGGGCAGCATATAGCATCTGTTTGAGTCCCTTGATCCTCTTGGTGAGGTACTTTTGGGGTCTTTCCAGTTGCTGCAGGTGTCGGGTAAGATACACCCCAAATGGGGCATTGTACTCAATTATGGGCCTGATGAGGGATGAGTAAAGGGGCACAATGACCTCCCTTGATCTAGATGTGAATCCTTTCATGATAAGGTGGGCTATATAGAAGGTCTTTCTAACCAGTTTGGCAATGTGGTTGTCAAAGGAGAGGTTACTATTAACTTGGGTCCCCAGGTCCCTAATTACTTCTTCCGTACTTAATTGATTACCACCTATGTGGCAATTTGTGGGCACTTTGTTTTTGCCAAAGGGTATGACTATACACTTTTTGGTATTTAATTTAAGGCCATAGCTCTGGCACCAGTTATCCGTGTCTATGAGACCCTTTTTGGAGGATGCTTGTGTCAGTTGGCGAGTCAATTATGGCGCCCAGTTTGCAGTCATCTGCGAACTTGGTCAGCCACAGTCCTCTCATGTTAGCCTGTACCTCAGAAAAATATATACTGACTAAGAGAGGTCCCAGGACTGAGCCCTGTAGGACGCCACTTGTAACTGGTTTAGAGTCTGACATGGCTCCAGCAATTCTGCCCATGTGAGTTCTGTCCTTGAGCCAGTTTGCAACCCATCTTATGACATAGGGGTTTATATTTAAGCTGGAGAGTTTGTCTATGATGCCTGAGTAGGGTATGGTGTCAAAGGCTTTTGTGAGGTCCAGGTAGGCTTTGAGAACTACCTTTCCCTCATCAATGGCCTTGGTGACTGTTTCAAAGAAGTTGACCAGATTCAAGAGGCAGGATCTGCCCTTAACAAAGCCGAATTGGGTAGGATCCAGTGTCTGTAGGTCCCCAATGTCTTTGTTTATGAGATCCATAATGATTCTCTCCATAGCTTTGCAGACCAGACTAGTCAGGCTTATGGGGCGGTAGTTTCCAGGGTCCGTAGAAGCATCTCCTTTGTGGAGTGGGACCACTGTTGCTGTATGCCATTCTTTGGGTACATATCCTGTAGTAAGGCTGAGATTGGACAGCAGCTTTATGTGAGGATTTAGCTCTTCTTGGAGTTCATGTAGCACACAGCCCGAGACACCGTCTGGTCCCATTGATGCTGTGTTTTTTGCTTTGGAGAGGGCGGCTCTCACCTGGACATCTGAGATGTCAGGGAGGCAACACTTTGCTGGGATTGATATTTGTCCTTTTGGGGGGAGGGGGGGGGGAGTTTGCACTGAACCTGTCTGCCAGGATGTTGGCAATGTCTGTGGGTTCAGTGTATTTTTTGTCATTATGGACTAATTCTGAGCATATCTGGGAGTTGCCACGCAGGTTTCTAACATAACTAAAGAAAGCCTTATGATTATCTTTAGTGTCTTGTGCAATTTTTCTCTCGAAGCTGGCCTTGGATGATTTTATGAGTGATCGTAGTTTTTTGCTAGTACTGATCAGAGATGTCTTCCCTTTTAGGGATTTTGCTCCATCATGTAGTAGCTTCCTCCTTCTGTTGTATAGCTTGTTTATGGCTGGGGTCCACCAGACAGGATGCCTGCCTTTGGGGGATTGGGTCTTGGTTTTATTTGGGATTGCATGATCCATACATTCCTGGAGGTGTCCATAGAATGCGTTTATAAAGGATTCAGCAAATTGGGCTGTAGTTTCCACTGGCCCGGGGGCCATGAAGGATTCCACTTTGGTTTTAAGTGTGAAGTTAGCTTTTGAGACATTCTTCACTGTGGTCTTCTGTACTGGGGGAGGGGGTGGGATGTGAATTTCCAGTGAGATTAATTTATGGTCCGATCTTACCAATGAGGGGCATACTTCTGGTATGGAATATTGTGTCCCCATGTTGGTGATGATCAGATCTGGTATGTTTTCCCCTCTTGTGGGAGTGGTGACTAGTTGTTCCATAGCATTTGAGTTTATGAATTCTAGTAACCTTTGGGATAGGGTGTTGGGGCTTGAGTAATGCTCCCAGTCTATGTTTGGGTAGTTGAAGTCCCCCAATATGATGGTGTTTGGAGAGACCTTCATATTCACCAGTGTCTCCAGAAGGCCGAGTGAGGTTCCTGAGTTTGGGTGGGTGGTCTGTAGCATGCTACAAACTGAAAGGCAGTTTAGCCCACTGTTAGTTGCACATGGATGGTCTCCGATGCTTCATGCAGTGCCACTAACCTGGAGGTGTGGGTATCCTTGATGAATATGGATACTCCCCCTCCTTTTGTGGTTCAGTCCAAGTTTTGGGGCCAAAAAGCATGATATGAGATATAACCTGGTAGTGCTGGGGTGCTCTTGGGAGCCTTGAACCAGGTTTCTGTCACTGCACAGACATCGATGTTCTCCATACTGAGGAGGGCTTCGAGAGCGTGCATCTTGAGGTTTAGACTTCTGGTGTTGAGCAGCATTACCCTTAATTTCTTTATACTTGTGTTGTCTAAGGAGGTGGGTTTGTCTTTTGAGCCTTGCCTAAAAAAGGCACTATGGGGGTGGCCAAAGCTTTTGCCAATATCCGAAAGCCCAGGGGTGACAAGTGCAAGTCATCCCTTGTGAAGCAACGTGGCTTGTCGAGCATGTCATCCCAGGCTGACAGACACTGGATCCCCTTTTAATGACACCAATACTTAAGCCAATTGTTGAAATTGATCATTTTGTCTTTATACTGTGGCATCATTCTTGGTGAGGGTAAGATGCTGCTCAAGGTCAGGGTCATACTGGCCTGGGCTACATGATCAGAGAGCTCCTCTATGTCTCTTTTCATGTAGTCTAGGGAGGTACGTCTCAGGTCATTCACACCAGCATGGACAATGACTGAGTCATATTTGTACTTGCTTTGGAGTGACCTGAGTGCTTGTTTTATGTGGCGGATTCTAGCACCTGACAGTCAGTGTGTCTGACTATAGAGTCACCTATTACAAGTGTATCAGGTATGTTGTTAAGCCTTAAGGGTTGTGACTGTTTGGCACACTGACTTTGTGAGCTATGTGTTGCATGTGTTTTGTTTTGGGGTAGCGGTTGCTTGGATGTCTGCTTTGGAGGTCTCTGCTGCTTTGACAGATTTTTATTTAGAGCCTCCAAGTATGTTTTTGTGTGTTTATGTGTTTGTTTTGCAGTTGTGTAACATTCAGTACCAGTACACACTATCTTACAGACATCCTTTCAATGACTCATCCCCCAGCCTGAGAAGGCCAGAGCGTACTATTAATTAACCTGGTTTCAAAATATTCCTGGCACACTTTTTTCTTTATTAGCCCTCTGAAAGTAGACTCTTTAAGCATAGTATAACATCGTAACATCCCTTAACTCCTTCAGCACTTACTTCACCTTCAGCTATCTGCCAGTACAAACAGAGTAAAATTGTAAGACTCTTGAAATATAAAGCTGCAACTTATGTGAAACTATATTTTGCATAACCATGCATCTATTTTTCATTTTTTACCTTTGACATAAACATATTATAACATTTTATTTGACTCATTTGTGAAGAGACTATAAGTTAATATGCATTTTCTGAAGAATAATCATGAGACGATATTTTTCTGGTACAGTCCTCCCCCATTTGACACTATCAGCATCACACAACACACAATTATATTTTAATTCTTCTTAACTTGATAAAATATGCATCAACATCACAGTATTCATCATCTACAGGGATTTAATTTTTATTTACCTTTAGGTTTATTATCATATACTTTTATAAATGGCATTGCCTGTGTGGGTGAGGTTAAGCATTTTGTAATTACAGCCCTTAGAACAGAAAGTTTTAAAACAATTAAAAGAATAATACCAATTATTGTAATATTTTGTAATATACTAGTTCCCAGGTTACTAAATGCCCTGTCCAACTATCCAAAAAGTGTCTACTGTTTAGATGTGCCATCCAGGTCCTTGGCGCTCTGTTCCATGAAACTGGCCAACTTTTCTTGTTCATCATGATAGCCACTAATATAAGAAAGACAACAACTTCCGATGAGGGCACATGACCCCTCTTTGGCAACTAGCTTTATGTTGAGTGCCAGATGATTTTGTAATACCACAGTTCAGATTTCAATAATTTCTTGATTTGCCATCCTGATGTGACGTAAAGTGTGGTTTGCTATCTCCTGAAGACTTTGAGGAAGCATGGTGATTTTGGGCATTGTCCTTTGCATGCCATACTCAGGAGTAAAGACTGAAAATACTTGCCCTGCCCAGTGAATTGTCAATTTATTTCTCAGTCTACCGGCTGGAGGGTTCTTGAAATGTTGAATAGTGGGAGTAATATCCCTGCAAAACAAATCCAGACCAGTTTGTAGGCAGCCATGGGTAGGTACAATCAACACAAATATAGTAACAATCCTCTATCATGCCCACGTCATGCCCCCAGTCATAGCTTTATAAGTGTAAAGAGTTCAACACACTTTTACGTCTAGTGTCATTTCATTTGCTGGTTCCCACTGGTACAGATCTATTTCTGGCACAGCATGTGTCTCCATGATTTGTGGTTGCAAGCTGAAGAGACACAACTTTTGAAAATTCAGTCACATTACGCCAAGTTAGATTCATGTCATAGGTTCATAGATTTATAGGATGATACAAAGCTATTGGCCCAGGGGCCTTATAGGCCTAGCCAAGAATTTTGCCCATGTTCCCTCAAAGTCAGCACCTGTCTCTCCTGTCCAGTAGGGACACAGGAGGGATCCCAGGGATATATTTTTTGTTTCCCATCCAGTCGACCAGGTTCCTCTTAAAGAGGGCTAATGAGGTACTCTGCTTGACATGGAGAAGGAGTCTATTCCACAGATTGGAGAGTCTTTGGGACACAAATCTAGTCTGCCAACAAGTTCTAGACCGTCGTGAGACAGAAAAGTTTTACTCTACTGATGATGTGTTGTTACGATAGTAATCCTTCTCAGTATGAGAAGAAACATGCATTCAGACATTTGGTGTATGTGCTTGGTTGAGGAGCCAATGATGTGCAGCTACCATCTGTGGGATTATGACTGAACTCTTCTAAGTCAGAATCACACCTAAACATAACAATACCGCAGCACCATGGATCTCTGGTTGGTCTGGGATAGCCGGTTACAAAGTCAGTGAGGAGCACTGCTCATCCATGGGTCAGAGCATGGATGGAATGGGGGCCACCTATATCCAGCAATGCACCACACATTTGTGGAAAACCGGGTACTAAATCATTCATAGATGATCTGATTCTGGGTCAGGGTTTCATATGTAGCAGAGCAGCAAAACACTCCTTTTCAAATGCCACCTGTGATGCAGGGATTGGGACCATGAGAATGCCTGTTCTAGAATGCTGAGGTATATGTGAACACATCCAACAGTTTGTCAAAGACCACAGTATATTGTCGAAGAACCAAGAGGAAACTAATTTTTCTTGACCAGTTTGTAAAAGGAAACAGCAACAAAAACAAAGCAAATGTACCTGCTGTCACTAGATTCATCATAGGCTGCTGTCTGAGTTGATTTTCTCTTTTAATCCTTTACTGGGGCAGGTGATTCATCCTTTGCACTTTGATCTTCCTTCTCTGACAAAAAAAATTCATCTGGGTGCACCACACAACAGGTTTTCTTACAGTGTGAAGAATGGATCGATGTTGGTAGCCCAGGATGGCAGATGGCAGTAAATGTTGTGAGCAGTACCTGGAAAGGGACTTTCCACTTTGGACTCCATCAGTTCTTTTCTCTGCAAAGTTTTAACATAAACCCAATCACTGGGCTACATTTGGTGACAGGGCTGGTCAGAAGGTTGAGGAAGAGCTTCTTATACAGTTCTATGGTACTGCTCCAAGACGTGAAAAAGTTTTGTGCAGTAAGAGAATATAACATCATCCATTAGAGTTAATTCTTTATTTGACACAGGGGGTAGTAGCTGAAGAGTTATGGGTCTCCCCATTAATATTTCATAGGGTCTCTATCTCCTTCTAATTTTTAATGTACTTCTCATACTAATTAAAGCTTAGGGAAGTGCCTCTGGCCATTTAAGGTTTGCCTCAGCAGAAATCTTCAAAATCTTATTTTTAAGGGTCCTATTAACCCTCTCTACTAATCCAGATGATTGTGGATGGTTGGAACAGTGAAGACTCAATTTAGTATTAAAAAGTTTGCACAGCTCTCTAGTCAGGGAATTGTTAAAATGAGTTCCCTGATCACTATTGATAGTTCAAGGTAAACCAAATCTAGGTATGAATTCAAACACAAGTTTTTTAACAACAGTTACAGAATATGCTTTGTGCCATGGGTAAGCTTCCGCCCATGCAGACAACATGCAAACCACCAGCAATATAAATTGTAAATTACAGACCTTTGGCATCTGGACAAAGTCCAGCCACATATTTGCAAATGTCTCCAAGGTAGTGGTAAGCATGCAGCACCAATGTTTGTATTTTTGTTAGGCATACTGTACAATTATTAACATACTGAAGTGTCTGAGAGGAGACATGAGGTGCATACCAACTTTGGATAATTTTATTAAATGATGCTGTCTTACCTGCATGGACTGGTAAATGATATGTCCTTACCAGGTAAGGCAGCAAGGAGGCAGACACCACCAGTCGGCCATCCGGATATCGCCAAAACGCATCAGTGGATTTACTGCATCTGTCTTTAAGCCACCTCTGAACTTCTCCCTGTGATGCTTCATTTTGGAAAGCTGATACTCTCTTAACATCCAACACATCATCACTGTTAGAGTTACAACAGCATCACATGGACATTTGCACAAAGTCCTTCTCCATATTGTTTAGCAGCTTCATCTACTCTCTTAACATCCAACACATCATCACTGTTAGAGTTACAGTAGCATCACATGGACATTTGCACAAAGTCCTTCTCCATCTTGTTTAGCAGCTTCATCTGCCAAACTATTTCCCTTTGAAACAGTATCTACACCCCTTTGATGGGCACTACATTTAACTACTGAAAAATCTTTAGGTAACAAAAGTGGGAGTGGGAGGATGGCCTAATGGTTAAGGTGTTTGCCTTACAAACACAAGGTGCAGGGTTCGAGTCTCACAAGGGATAATTGGGCTAGGCTTAAAATGGCTTGCAAGGGCAATTAGCCTAGTAATAATCTATGAATCTATGAATCTAAAAGACAATCTAATAAAGCATTCAGAAAACAAGAATTTTTAATCTGAGTTCCCACTGAAGTTAAAATTCCTCTCTTTTTCCAAAGTTGTTGAAAATCATGTCCTACACCAAAAGTATAGCGACTGTTGGTGTGGACATTATCAAATGTGTCTTTGGGTAACTCACAAGCCCTTTACAGAGCCACTAACTCAGCCACCTGGGCAGAATTTATGCCCTCTAATCCTTGTTGAAGCAAAACCTCATTATTGGTGCAACAGGTATTCCTGCCTCCAGATTTCCATTTAGATCTCTTCTACAGGAACCATCCACAAATAGGTCCAGTTCAATGTTGGGTATAGGGGTGCCCTTTAAGTCATTCCTAGGAAAAAGCAGATAATTAGCCACATGCAAATGCACACACACACACACACACACACACACACACACACACACACACACACACACACACACACACACACACACACACACAAAATCATTCTCTTCACCATCCTCAGCAGTAGGTAACAAAGATGCAGGATTTAGATCAGGACAGCATATGAGAGAAATAGATGTATCAGAGAGAAAAGCAAGTTCATATTTAGTTAGACATGCAGTTGAGAGAGGCTGAGTTTTCATTTCAAGTAAGAGAGAGGATACAGAATGAGGGACAGCTACTGTAAGATCATGCTGAAGCACCAGTGGTTGCACAATATCAACTAGAATGTAACTATTGCATCAATACGAGATGGCAACATCTAGCAGATAGGTACTCTGTCCAGAACTGACCAATCCTTTGGACCCTCTGAGGGTATTTTCACACAGCCACACCTACAGCCCAACCTGCTATGGGCTCACAAACTTGATTTACCTACACAAACTCCTATGTCTCAACATGATATAGGCTCATGAACTTGATTTAACTTTAACTTTTTTTCTATCTCTCTTTTCACTCATACATTAACCAACACAAAACATCTCTCATGACTCTTACCTTTTAGTCTTGAGGGTACTGTCTTCCATGCAAGGTGCCTCCTTGTGTTAATTTTCCCTTTTTGTTGTATGCACATACACATTAATAAACTTTTCCTTATTTCAAGTGGGGTCCTCCGACTATTACTTCACATATACAAGCAAACACTTATTCCTCTCTTTTAAATACAGTTATCTAAGAGAGAAAAAGCATTTTCCACAAATCCATTTTCCCCATTTAGTCTAGCAGCAGTTTGTACAGCCTGAATAGTTAGGTATCTGAATCTCTGACTACACCATACAAAATAATGAAGAATTCAAAGAACAACTTCTTGTGCTGGGGACTTGTAATTTATTCCACACTGCCCCATAGCAATGCCAAAGTTCAGAATCTGAGTCATGGCACCAAATGTTAACATTCACAAATAAATGACAAAGTGTCTTACCTTTTAGTCTTAAGTCAAGAATAATGCTTCAGGATGTGAAAAGTACTGGTTTATTTCATAAACAGCGCTGGGTGACTGCTTGCCAAGATTTTCAAATCAGTCTCAAAGAACAAAGAAATAAACATTACATATATATACCTTTTCTTCATGGATGCAGAACTTTGACATTACATTACTTTCAATGAATGAATGTAATTAAAAATGTCCTCATTCCTTGTGATTCTCTCTTAGAGCTTCATGTGAACATTTCATAAATATGCTTTTAAAAACATAGACCACTTGGTCTAAAATTTAGTATCTTTCAACCATGTAGCATTCAGTGCCAGTACACACTATCTTAGAGACATCCTTGCAATGACTTATCCCCCAGAATGAGAGGCCAGAGCGTACTATTAATTAATATGGTTTCAAAAGGTTCCTGGCACAGTTTTTCTCTTTATTGGCATTCTGAAGCTAGACTCTTTAAGCATAGTATAGCATCATAACATCCCTTAATTCCTCCAGTACTTACTTTCCTTCAGCTGTCTGTCAGCATAAACAGAGAGTGCAATTGTAAGACACTTGAAATATAAAGCTACAACATTATGTGAAACTCTGTTTTGAATAATCATATGCACCTTTTCATTTTTTTGACATAAGCATTATATAACGTTATTTGACTCATTTGTGAAGAAACTACAAGTTAATGTGGATTTTGTGAAGAATAATCATGAGACATGGTATTTTTCTGTAACAAGGCCTTGTATCCTTTTTGTAAGATATTTCTGTGGGTGTTTCAACTGCTGCATGAGTCTGGACAGATACATTATATTCAATGGCTGGCCTAATGAGGGCTGAGTAAAGGGGGGCAATGGCACTCTTAGATTTATTTTTATTTAATTTTATTTTTATTTTATTTACATTTGTTGACTGGGAGTGTCCGACTGGACGTAGGTCCATTTTCAGTGGAGGCCCGGGGAGAAAAGCTCCACAGTTAAAATAAACAGACAGTAGTTACATTGGATTACATAGCGATTAACAATATAACATAGCAATTACTTACAACATATTTACAGATGAAGAACATAGTACATCAGTAGACAACTAGAATCTTTATCTGTGAAGTACATAACAGACATTAACAAATGTTACGATAAGAAGTTCCTGCTGTATAATAAGTACTAGGCTTATGAGCATCTGAGCTTGCTATAATCAAGGTAGTTAGTGGAGTGGAAAGAACGGTAGTGGTTGGATGGGGTGGGTGATATTAGAGTGTGAGTTGCAAGGGCATAGCCAGCATGTTTTTAGGTGCGCTTTTAGTAAAGTTTTGAAGTGGGTGCATGATGGTACGAAGGTAATTGTGGGTGGGAGGGAGTTCCATAATTTGGCTATGGTGCAAGAGAATAGTGCTTCACCAGCAGAGTTATTGGCTTTAGTGATCTGCAAGTGATTTTTGTTGCTGGATCTTAGTGGTCTGGTGGTGCAATAGGGTTTGAGTAGATTCTGGAGGGATGGGAGATTTAGTGGATGGTTTACTAGTTGTTGGGCGAGTGAGAGTTTATACCATTGAAGGAGGTGAGGGAGTTCAAGCCAGCCCAGTTCAGCAAGTGAGAGACAGTGGTGACTATGGTAGGATGCCCTTGTGGTGAATTTGGTGATTTTGTTGTAGCAGGTCTCTAGCTTGTTTAGATCACATTGCCTTAGGTTGGTATATATTGGAGAGGCAAAAAGTAGGGTGGAGATAAGGTGGGAATTTGCTATTGTAATATTTGCTGCTTTGGTGAGAAGTTGCTTATTTCTGTATAATGCTCCTAGTTTTTTGTGGACTTTTTTATGGTCATGGATATGTGAATGTCAAATTTTAGTTTATTGTCTATTTCCACTCCTAGCAATTTGATGTGTTCAGTTGGGTATATAGTGGTGTTGCCTTTTGTTGTGATGTTAAAGTGAGAGTTGTTTTGAGTATGTTTGGTGGGTTGGAAGATGAGTAGTTTAGTTTTGTTTGGGTTGAGTATTAATTGGGCATCGGATAACCAAGTTTCAACAGAGGAAAAGGCTTCCTGTGTGACTTTTTGCAGTTTGGGTAGGGACTGGGCTGAGCAGATGATGGTTGAGTCATCTGCGTATTGTATGAGTGTGCCATGTTTGGTGGCAGAGGCTAGATTATTGGTGAAAACAGAGAAGAGTAGGGGTCCAAGGATGGATCCCTGGGGAACCCCTATGAAGACAGGTAGTTGGGAAGATATGTCATTCTGCCATACAACGGATTGCTGGCAGTCAGACAGGTAACTCTGAAACCAGTTGGTGACTGATTGATCGAAGGATAGGTTATTGAGGACAGAGATAAGTTGTTTGTGTGGAACCATGTCAAATGCTTTAGATAGGTCTAGGAAAGTAGCAGAGGAGAGATAGCCATTGTTTTTATGCTGAAGGATAGTGTTAGTAAAGGAGAGTAAGGCAGTGGCGGTGCTATGGTTTGGTCAGAAACCATGCTGAGCATTGGAAAGGAGGTTGTTAGTAAGCAGGTAGTCTGAGACCTGAGAGTGTATGCATCTCTCTAGTATTTTGGAGAGGAGAGAGAATAGCTATGGGGTGGTAATTGGTTAGTTCTGTGGAGGGTCCACCTTTGTGGAGGGGAATTATATGTGATACTTTCCACAGTGTGGGAACATAACTTTCTGACAGAGATCGGTTAATCAAGATGGATACTGGGTAGGCCAGAGCATCAGCTGCGATTTGTAGGCATTTACTTGCGAGGTTGTCTGCTGCTAATTTGGTGAACTTAAGTTTAGTTAAGAGTTTTTTTATGTTGGAGGTAGGTACAGGAGAAAAAGAGAAGGCAGTGGGGAGATTACTAGTTGAAGGTGTGGGTTGGAGGAGGGGTTGTGTTGTTTAGCTAGTGATAGTATGGTTTGTGTGAAGTGTGTGTTGAATGAGGTAGCAATATTTTCTGAGGAGTGAGGGATGTTAGGAGGAGAGGTACTGACTTTACCTGGGTGGAGGATGGAGTTTATGGAGGACCAGAATTTTATGGGGTTGTGTTGGGAGGAGTCTAGGGCAGACTGGTAGTATTGGAATTTGTCCTGTTTTATTAGCTGTTTGATGCTATTGTGTAGTTCTAGGAATTTCTGTCTAGTTGAGGAGGTTTTGATTTTGTGCCAGTGCACCCAGGCTTTATCCCTCTTTTTCATTTCTAACTTAGTGGTTTTCTGTAGCCACAGGGAGGGTTGTGCTTTGGTTCTGGAAAGTCTTACGGGGGCATGGTAATTAAGGATGCTCAGGAAGGTAGTATTAAAAAATTCAACTGCGTCATCAAGACTGAGGTACTTTAGAGGATGCCAGTTACATTCTTTGAGGGATGAGATGAATGTGAGTGGGATAAAGTTTAGTTTTTTATGTATTTGACAGTAGATGACAGGTTTAGAGTGGTATAGGTATTTTTTGAGTAGGAATGTTGGGAAGTCATCACTGAGGCTATCTGATAAGCAGCCTGCTATATATGACTGCGGACTCTTACTGACTAGTATCCAATCCAGAGTAGTGTGCTTGCTGGAGTTTTTATTTATCCTGGTTGGCGGCTGGACTAATTGGGTGAAGCCATGAAGGTTTACATGATGGGTTGGGTGGTTGCCAGAACAGGATTGCCAGTCAATATTGAAATCACCTAAAATGATAGTTTCTTGGGGGAGATGGTGGGTAGGCCAGCTGAGGAGGTTTTCTAGTGGAGGGATGTTTTGGCCTGGTGGGAAGTAGCATCCAATTATGTTGATGGTTATGTTTTGGTTTATTTTGAGGATGGTATATATTATTTCTTCATTACCTATTTGTGGAGCTGATGATTTTAAGATCTGGATGTTTAGATGCTGTTTAAATATTATAGCTACACCACCTCCTTTCTTGTTTAGCCGGTCTACTCTTAGTATGCCGTAACCTGTAGGGAGTATTTGCTCACTGGTAATGT
This sequence comes from Protopterus annectens, assembly GCF_019279795.1. Lineage (NCBI taxonomy): Eukaryota > Metazoa > Chordata > Ceratodontiformes > Protopteridae > Protopterus > Protopterus annectens. Next base: position 1,003,432,929 of record NC_056737.1, read on the forward strand.
GAGGTTTTAGCCAGGTTTCTGTCAGGATGACTATATCTGGGGAGTACAAGTCTATGGTGGCATGGAGTTCATGGACTTTGTTGGATATACTTCTAATATTTAGGCTTAGTAGAAGGAAGTCACTTGGCTTTCTATTGGCTGTAATATGGGATAAGTCGTGGTTTCTAGTCTGATTATGAGGATTGGGGATGAAGATGGTAGGGCCAGGGTTGGGGTGGATGTCTCCACTTAGGGCTAGTTTTGACATGCATGAGGTTAATAGTTTTGTTATGCATGAGGTTATTAGTTTTCTCAGTTTTTGAATGTGTTTTGTTTATAAGGGAAACTTTATGATTGTGCTCTTTGGGTAATAGGTATGCTGGGAGGGTTACTGTGTTAAATTGTAGGGATGCTTTATGTTTGAGTAATATAGTCGGTAGAATATGTGGGGGGTGCATAGGGATGTTTCTTGAGTTGGTGGGAGGGGAGCTGAGTGAGGGTGAGACATGAGTGGTGGTGTGAGTAGTAGTACAGTGGTAGTGGTTGAGTGGGGGAATGATGGAGCTTTGGTAGGATGTAAGATATGCAAGGAGAGTGCAGGCCGTGAGCATAGGTAAGGTATGCTTGTACATGTTAGTTGAGGAGGTGTGATAGTAGTGGGAAGATGGAGGAGATAGTGTTGGGTTAGCATTGTGGTTGGCTATTGGAAAGATAGGAGCAGTTTGTGAGTGTAATAAAGGGGGGACCACTGGGGGTGGGAGGTAATAGGGGGCAGGGTGGGGAGCGAAGCGGGTAGAAACCCTGTTAGTTGCTCTTATGAGGGGGCTGGAAACAGTCAGGTAACAGCGTTAACTGATAAATGAACATGATAGTGACAAGGGTGGTTGTAGTTTTAAAAATGGTGCCTGCCACAGGTAACATTTATTAACTTTGGGATTGTCTTAAGGTAATAAACAGGGAAGGGGGAGGGAAGAACAAGGGTGTGAGCAGGCAGTTCTTTGTACTGCTGCTAATGAGCCAAAGCAAAGACAAGTTTGTGTTTAACAAAACAATCACAAATGTCCAAGGACTGCTCTGAAACTGTAAGTCATTTCTTAACCATTTCTCAGGTGGAAAAACAGGATAACCTTGTATCAGTAGGCCACTGTGGTCTCAGTTTAAATTAAAAAACACACAGTATTGATCAGTTATGGATACTATTTGCTAACAGAAGGGAATAAGAGAGAAAGTGGAAGATGAGTGTGTGTGTGTGTGTGTGTGTGTGTGTGTGTGTGTGTGTGTGTGTGTGTGTGTGTGTGTGTGTGTGTGTGTGTGTAGATGTAGACACAATCCCTTTGTTTATAAGCTGTGCAATATAGAAGGACTTCCTTACAATGATAGATACATGTTGGTGAAATTTTAGGGTAAAGGTTCGCAAATCCCAAACAAATGAGTCTTCTCTTATGGGCATATTGTCTTTGTGGTCGCTCCCTGGGGTAGATGACTTCCCAAAGGATA
>NC_056737.1:1003439404-1003451904 GCF_019279795.1 Protopterus annectens
ATAGTAACCAGCACATGGTTCAGGCAGAGACAGTCACAAGATCACATACAAGAGTGGACAACATGCACCTCAGGTAGACTTCCTTTTAGTAAGGAAAGGGCACTATCTAGACTCAATGATTGCAAAGTCATCCCCAGTGAAACAGTCGGCACACAGCATAAACTACTGGTTGCCACAATCAGGTGCAAGCAGTGGTCAGAGAAGGATCTAAAGTCAACAGAGACAAAGCTGAAAACCTGGAAAGTGACTGGAGAGAAAGTATAACAGTTTAAGGCATTATTAGAGCTCTATCACCCCAAGACGAGGATGGAAATAGGTGGACTTGAAGAAGAATGACAGGGACCCAGTAGGAGGCACAAAGAAACTATATCAGGTTGCAAGGCAAAGACAGAAATAAAGAAGATAGTCAGACACCCTTCATAAGGGATGCCAACAACAACCCACTCACCAGTCTACACGACATCAAAAGCAGATTGAAGGAGCATTTCTAGCAGCTTCTGAATGAAGAAAACCCCACAGAAGTTGTACTGCCCCAGAAACAGCCTATGATGAGAGAAGAAGAGGAGCCCACCCTAGAAGAAGTAAGAACAGCACTAAGGAAGATGAAGTCAGGAAAAGCAGCAGGGTCAGATGTGGTCACAGCAGATATAATAAAGATGCTGGGTGAGATGGGGGAGAAATGGCTCCTGAGGGTACTCATAAGCAGGATGGATTGAAAGGCATATCCCAGATGACTGGAGAATAAGCATACTCATGCCAGTGTACAAGAACAAAGGGGACATCCACAACTGTGGGCAGTACAGAGGCATCAAACTCCTATCACACTACAGGAAAGTTCTGACGGTAATTGATAATTAAATATGCAGAACAATAGAAAGCAGGATGGGAGATGAGCAGTTTGGATTCAAATCCGGATGCAGCACAAATGACCCGATGTTTTCAGTGAGACAGATAGTTAAGAAGAAACTAGAGATGAGGAAAGAGTCCAACTGGGCATTCCTAGACTTGGAAAAAGCATATGACAAGGTCCCAAGAAAGCTGATCCGGGCAGTACCGTGGTGGTTTGAAGTCCCAGAAACATTGGTAGAATTACTGTAGGCTATGTACAAGGACCCAATGACTTAAGTACAAACAGTGTTTGGTCTCACAGAGGGGTTCCCAGTGGAACTGGGTGTACACCAGCATTCACCTTTGAGCTCACTGGTGTTCATACTGGTGAAAGACTACATTGGTAAACAGGTTGGAGGGGACCGATCAACAAAGCTGCAGATGATGTGGCAGTACAGGCAGACTCTGAGCTAGAACTTTAGCAAAGGATAGGAGAATAAAATGCAAATCTGAAGGCACATGAGATGAAACTAAGCACAGATAAGGCAGTGGTAATGGCAGCAAACTGGGGACATCAGAAGAAGCTGAGAATACAGATGGAAGGGAAGATAGTGGATCAGGTAAACAGCTTCAAGTATCTGGGAGAGATGTTTGAGTAGAAGGGAAGTCTGAATGAATAGGTCAAAGCTAGAATCAGAGGGGCTGCAGTGAACTGGCATAGAGTACCAGTTGTACTGTATGACAGAAGAATACCAAAGAAACTGAAAAGTAAGGATCACAAAAAAGTGGTGATGACCAGCACTACTGTATGGTACAGAAACCTGGGCAGTAAAGGCAGATCAGATGAGGAAGCTAGAGGTGATGGAAGTGAAGTTCCTGAGATGGGTGGTAGGGTGCGTACCATGGGACAGATGAAGAAATAAGGGCATAAGAGCAGAAGCCAGAGTAGCTTCAACTGCAGAAAAGATCAAACAGAACAGATTACACTGGTTCTGGCACATGTGCAGAAAAGCAGAAGACAATCTGGTGAAGAAGATTTGGGACAGACAGGAAGAAGGTAAGAGGAAACAAGAGTGTCTAGCAAAGAGGTGCATGGATTGTGTGAGAGACGATCCGTGGCAGTCAGGCATGAGTGTCAAAGAAGGAAGGAGTGTGGCATTGAATATGGAAAGATGGCAACAGATAACACAACACCCCGACCCCATATAGAAAAATGGGACAAAGGAGCTAATCATGATGGTGATGATATATATATATATATATATATATATATATATATATATATATATATATATATATATATATATATATATATATATATATATATTTATTTATTTATAAATATGTGTATACATGGATCTACTTCACTTCACCTAAAACTCATTTCACCGACTCTCATTTCACCAACTTTTAGTAGTGGCAGTGTGTAGAGTACTGTAGGGCAAGTAAAAGGTATATGACCTTTTCCCCACTATAGTGCAATCCTGGAGTTAGCATATATAGTTAGGGGAGGTGTGAGGGGCATACCCCCCCCCACGTATTTTGGTTTTATATTGTCTGGCTTCTGTTAAGAGGGTAAGTAAGTTGTGTTTAAGTATTGGAAAGAGTTATGGTGTTGTAAGTGTGCACTTCTAATGTTTAAAATGTAGTATTTTAAAATTCAGAATTATCAGCTGCCGGTGAAATTTGTGTCAGTGAAATGAGTTTTAAGTGAAGTGAACTTTAGGTGATTTGGTCTCGGTGAAGTGAAAGTCGGTAAAATGAGTTTTAGGTGAAGTGAAGTAGATCCAGATATATATATATATATATATATATATATATATATATATATATATATATATATATATATATATATATATATATATATATATAGATATAAATATATATATATATATATAGATATATATATATATATATATATATATAGATATACAGATATATATATATAGATATATATGGATATATATATATATATATATATATATATATATATATATATATAGATATATATATATATATATATATATATATATAGTGGCTTTCCTCATATTAACATTTCATTGATATGCCTATCGCCAGTATACTTACATTGAAATGCAAAGCTCACCACACTTCTGCGGATGCTCCAAGGTTACTCCTTGGAACACGCAGAAGTAAACACAGTGTTTTCAGAGAGGCCAAGTCCCATGCCCACCCACCCCTGGTAATTATATGTACTAAGTCTAAGACTGCACAATCCTCAGGGAAAGGGCATATTTTCCAACCCAAACTCAACCAATAGGTAAACTATATATATGTACGTTGTCTGATAGGGTACAACTGTATATTGATCAGACTGTACTATCTTTTATTATCTATTATGCTTTACATTTTTATGTTTATGTTTATTGTTTTGTCACATAATATACTATGTATGTACCGTGTAATACCATGTAATACTTATACTTTGTTTATGGAGCTTTTCTCCCGGACCTCCACTGAAAATGGGTTCTCCTTGGCCCAGTGGACTATCCTGATAACCAAATCTAAATAGATAAGTAAAGTCATGGCCAGTCATCCCCCCACAGGTAGCAGCATCAGTGTTACCACCATCACCAGAGACACCCAGCACATCTGTATCTCAGCTCTTCAGAGTTGCCTTCACATCTGTTCCATTTTCATCTCTGTTCAATACTCTCTTTTCCAACCTTTAATCGGGTGAAAAATTAAACACACCACCCATATGTCCAAAAAGGGCTTACGTATTAATATAATCTATCTGTGGGCATACATTGCATGAGTGTTGGAACAGAGCAATGTCACTGGTCATTTATAACCACAGGAAGATGGTATTTCCCATCGTTTGACAAAAAACGAAGAAAAATCCTTTGAATATGATTAATCATGCCATCAGTTATGCAAATAAGCTTAGCATAGTTTTGTGTCAACGGTGTTAGAGTTAACAGTTTTCCTGTGAAGACCTGTATAGCTCAATGCATTCATAATGCAATGCTTAGTTCTCAGGGTACTGAGTGCAGGGTTTGAATCCTCTGATGGTACGATTGATTTAAAATATTACATTTCATCATATAACTGCATGATGTCCCCCTACACTATTTTCTGTTATTTGTTTTAAGGCCTTTCCTCTGAGTCTTTCAGTGGCAATGTTGTAATTCAGGGGATATGAGTGGCACATGCATGGGTTTGAATTTGTTCGAATATCTTTCTTTTGTATTGCTACCCTCTGTTTCATTACTTTGATAAGTGTTTTCCCAACACCTTCCCTATGTATGATGTGTAGCATACGTGGCTAACACTATTGTGGTGAATGTGAGTGACTTGAGGCTAGCTTCAAGACCATGCATCTGTAATCATCTTGTTTTGCTATCATGTGTTCCTTTCCCTTGAAATGAAACAATTCTTTCATCAGTAAATTCATGCTGTGATGGGGTTTGCACTGTTTGACAAAAAGTAAGTATGGAGTCATATATCATTCTTGAGCTAAGAAGTTGTGAGATATGCTCCTAATTCAGTTCATTCCTTCTTAGCTCACTTCATATGCAACCCTCTGTATCCTGCAACCTTTAATCTCTGTTCTGTATTCCCATTTCTAACTCCTACCTGGTTTAGAAATAAGCACAATACACACATACCCTCATAGTATCAGTGTGCAACATATCCCAGATATGTGTCTTCTTAATGACCTCTTGCAGTCAGATAGCTTCAGTGGCTGCATTTAGTAAAGCACTGTTGTGTATTGTATCAACGTAAAAAGCATGGCTTGATAGCCATTGATGCTATATCTGTATTTTTCATGCACCTCCATACTGCTCATTCCTGATCTCCTCACCTTTGTCATCCTCTGCTTGCTGCCCTTTCCGTCTCTGTCTTATACTCTTTACAGCCTTTAATCTTATTAAAAGTACATCAACACACCACACGTGCACAAAAATGGCTTATAAAACAACAAAATTTATCTATCGGTAGTATACATTGTGCACAATTGGCAGACAGCAACTTTGCTGCCCATAAGAATGTACAGACAAATGACACTACTCAGTCAATGGATGTCCAAAGACCTTGGCATCTGTCACATAAGTAGGCTGACTGTCGATGTGCCATACCAGGTAATACTGAGATAAGGTGAAATTAATAGTTGCATTGTAACAGTTTTCATGTCTCATTGCAGTCATAACATTCTCCATACATGTTGGTACAGTGAGGGGTATGATCTCCCTGATTTTCTGTTTGGTTTATTGGTACTTATGTATTATCGCAACCAGATTTTCGCGATAATTACTGTTGCTTCCTGATGTTTACATGTAAGTGTTAAAGGTGTGACAATGTCAGAGAAAGAGTTCTCTTTCACAATGAATGTGCTTTTAGGCAGAGTTATCAGTAACAAATGGCAAACTGAATGCTGTTGTTTCGGTATGCACTTTGCCGGCAGCATGTCATGTCGTTGGCAGCATACAGACTTCAACTTTCATGGCTGCTGTCTGACTTACTGCAATTGCTGACTACTTTTCCCCACATAAAAAGGCACAGACACAGGAGTAACGGTTTTGCTCCACTTTCTGTTTTTAACAATTTGTTAACATGGGTTCAGGTTCAAATGAAAAATCTGCTATATTCCACTAATGACAGGAAGTATCAGACAGAAACACTTTTTCCATACTGTTCTTACTATGTGCCAGCAAAGTGCATACCTGGTACTACGTTTGCAGTAAAGCTGCTTGTCCTGACTCATGGTAGGAGTAAAGTGTTCTGAGTGCTCCATCCCTGCCAAACATTGTAAAAAGGAAACCACTTGCTTACCTGAAGACTCTCCGGAAACTGTCTGCTTCCCTGGCTTCATAAAAAGCTTATAGCTTTAAGCAATTGTACATTAAAGTGCTCCGAGTGCTCCATCCCTGCCAAAAATTGCAAAAAGGAAACCACCTGATTACCGGAAGACTCCCCTGAAACTGACTGCTTCCCTGGCTTCATAAAAAGCTTATAGCCATAAGCAATTGTACATTAAAGTGTTCTGAGTGCTCCTTCCCTGCCAAAAATTGTAAAAAGGAAACCACTTGCTTACCTGAAGACTCCCCTGAAACTGACTGCTTCCCTGGCTTCATAAAAAGATTATAGCCTTAAGCAACTGTACATTAAAGTGTTCCGAGAGCTCCATCCCTGCCAAAAATTGTAAAAAGGAAACCACCTGCTTACCTGAAGACTCCCCTGAAACTGACTGCTTCCCTGGCTTCATAAAAAGCTTATAGCCTTAAGCAATTGTACATGTATGTAGCTAATTACCAGTTTTGTTTTTACCCAATGCCTAGTATGCCTGTAAACCCCTCTGTGTGAGACTCAGCATCCTACAGCAGACTCCTAGCTACCTCTACTCCAACCTTTTCTTTTTTTCTTTCCCTAAGCCACAGTTTGCTTTTTGTCTGGGGAATTCCTCTTACTTACCTCTACTAGCTCCTATTTTCCAGTTGCCCACTAGGTGGCAGTATTTTTACCAGACTGTTTATTACCTGCTAATACCATAGGTCTAAACCTGTCCTTACCTATATAGTCCTTTCCCCCTGCTAAACTCTTGGTACTTCCACCCACACCACATTAACTAACACTCATTTAAGAAAAGCTATATTACATTAAGGTTACACACTGACATTTCTACCTTGTTCTTCCCCTACTGGTAAAAACAGCTGATAACTTTTTTGCTGTACCTACCTTACTTGCTCCAACCCACTCCGTTCACCTTGCGGGCTCACTCCACTACCCTACCCTACCCCCAATTCCCTACCACCCCCAGTGCACTCAGCCTTATACTTCTGCAGCCACACCCACTCCCCCACCCTATCACTTACATCTTCTACTTAACAGCCCCCCCTCTAACCTCATTAAATCCTTAAAGTAACTCTACACTTTGTCTTACCCTCTCCCCATCACCTCCACACTACTACATTCTGTATTGCTAACATTATACAGCTTTTTCTCCTACTACCATCTCTATTTTAGTGCACTATTACAACTTCCTCACTTAACCTTCTCTACCTCTTACATCTCTTTCTCCCTCTGCCACCTTTACTTTAGCATTCTACTAGACTCCATCCCCTTACCTACTCTACCTCTCAACCCACACATCAAAATGGCCTCAATACATACCTCTACATACACAAACCTACTACTGTTAACCACTATTCTAGCCTCTCTAACTCTACCCTACACACTAACCTTCATTGAACACTTGTCTCTGCCTAAACTACACTACCCCCACCATCAAACTATACTAGTTTCTCATGGAATCTCCCTTAAGCACATTAACATAACCTCCACTTCTACCTATATACTCCCTAGGTATCATAGATCTTCCAATATTGCTTACTTCCATAACAACAAAACCCTAAATAACTACTACTCATTCCTAAAGATATTACAAAAAACCTCAGCAGCATCCCCTATTAGATGGTGATATTCATCCAAACCCTGGCCCCAATTCAAGAATTACAAGTAACCCACAAAACCTCACCTCACATAATTCCATTACCCCAAAAAGACATGCTAACTCCCTGCTCATAGCTCACCTTAACATCATAGCATTAACAATAAAATTACCCACCTCCATGCACTCTTACAGATGCACACATTTGATATTCTCTGTATTACAGAAACATGGCTAAAGCCCTCAACTCAGGACCAGGAAATTACCCCACCTGGATATAACATGCTTAGATGTGATCACAAAAACCAAAAAAGGGGGGAGGTGTAGCCATCTTATATAAATCAGAGCTTCAAGTTTCACCATTCACTGTGTCCCTACCTACAAATACTAATGCAGAAACCCTTACTGCTAAACTTCAAATCAACAACTCTAAATCCATCTATCTAATTTGCTCCTATCTTCCTCCTGGTAACAACATCAATACTCTTGAAAACTTAGTTGTCTCTCTACCCACCTACCTCAGGAAACTATTGTACTAGACGACTTTAACATAGACTGGGCTACATGTAGCTCGACTAATCCTATCAATCACATAAATCTTTATGGTTTCTCACAAATAATAACCACCCCTACTAGAATCCATAAATCAAGTGGTAAGGAAGCCACCCTAGACTGGATACTTATTAACAGTCATCCTGGCACTTATAAACCAGGAACCCTTCCTGATGATATCAGCGACCATGCACTAACCTATATAATTAAACAAAAAATTCATATCCCTAATTGTAATATTTACAAAACCGCCCGATCTAAAAAACACTTTCATCCAGAGAGCTTCCAAAATGAACTGAAAGCATGTGACTGGTCACCACTGTACCATCTGCAACTTGATGAAGCAGTCACCTACTTTAATACTAGATTCCTACAAATCCTAGATTACCATGCCCCCTGCCACTCCTCTGGAATTAGGACCAAAATTGCCCCATGGCACAAAAAACAAACTAGGCAGAAGATCCTCCTAAGAAACAAAATTTGAGCCAAATGGAGAATATCTAAAAGCCCTTCTGATCACATTTACTTCAAACAACTAAGAAATGCCACCAAAAAAGATATTCTCCTAGACAAAAAAAAAAATACTTCTACCTCCACCTCCAACAAACCCACCAACAAAAACCACAAAAGTTCTGGTCAGGCATTAACAAACTACTCCAGTCAGGTGACTTTAAAACCCCTGTCCCATCAGGTATCACCCATAATAACCCTAAGCAAATTGCTGATGCCTTTAATAATTACTTTACTGAAGCCATCCAAACTCTAGCTAATACATTATCACCTATTAGCACTTCATTGTTAAATACCCCAAACAACCCAGTTCCCACTTTTCATATACAACCTGTACCCACTTTCCTCATTTGCAACTTCCTTCAAAAACTCAAACCATACACTCCTTCTGCTGACTGCCTACCAGCAGAATACCTGCAAATTGTAGCTAAAGCCATTGCCTATCCCATGTCCATCCTTATAAATAGAACTATTACAGAAAGCACAATCCCTTCCATATGGAAAGTCTCCCACATCATCCCTCTACATAAAAGTGGGTCATCCACTGACCTTTACAACTTTCGCCAAACTGCCCTACTCTCCCAAATAGCCAGAATAATGGAAACATGCATCCACCAACAACTCCTTGACCACCTTCTCCATAATAATTTACTTGCTAACTGCCAACATGGTTTTAGACCATTCCATAGCACAACAACCACCCTGCTATCCTTTTCTGACTGTATAAATAAAAATCGTAACATTAACTCACTTTCCTCTGCACTATTTATCAACCTTTCAAAAGCCTTTGGTATGGTTAATCATCACCTGCTTTTTGATGTACTAAAAGCCCACTCACTCAACCCACAAGCACTACTTTGTTTTAAATCTTATTTACAAAACAGACAGCAAGCTGTGCTCTGGGACAATAATCTTTCCACACCCCTGCAGGTGAATATCGGAGTACCACAAGGCTCTATTCTAGGCCCTCTTCTCTTTTTAATATTTATTAATGATCTAAATACCAAAATTCATCAAGCCACCTGCATTCAATATGCAGATGACTCAACTTTAATATGTTCAGCCAAGTCCATAACCTCCCTCCAGACCCTCACCCAGTCAGTATTTAACACTGTAGAAAATTGGTTTATGTAACACTGCCTCCTCCTGAACCCTAAAAAAAACTAAATTACTGCTCTTTGCTCCTACTCAAAAGTCAACACCAATTCACTTCACAATAACTTCTAATAATGGAACTAGCATTTCTCCTGACACTACAACCTGTCTCCAGGGAATAACAATTAACAACAACCTTAGCTGTGATGACCATATCAATACTACCATAAAATCTGTTAATAAAAAACTAGGCTTCTTTTATAGAATCAAGCCTTTCCTTACCCAAACAGCTAGAACCACTATTCCTCAAACCCACCGGATCTCTACCCTATTCTATGCTTCTGCCATATATACCAGTCTATCTAAAAACAACCTTAACAAACTAGCAACTAGCTATAACAACATAGTCAGATTTGCCACTGGCACCCCCTATCGAACTCACCACTGTGTCAGCCTCAAACAACTGGGATGGTTAGAACTCCAAAACCATCTACTTAGTCAACAACCTGTTACCACTCAAAAGATCCTCTACCACCATAATAATACCCCAATACTCACTAATCTGATTACTCCCTATAAAAATCTGGCTACATTATGCTCAGCTAATAGGCTTCTAGTTTAGACCATTAAATCCAACAACAAAGCTGGGGCCTCACTTTTCACCAACACAGTGGGGAAAATGTGGAACCAGCTTCCAAGTGAACTCTCAACTCATTCATCCTCAATGCTTTTTAAAAAACATCTCAAAGAACATCTTAAAATACATTGGCTTTGTCCCTGCTCCAACCCTGAATGATACCTCAGTGCCCCATCTTGCACTCCCTTTACTTCTCTACTCTGCTGCTCTGTGCTGATTACCTGTAATAACAAGTAAGCTAACCTAAGTTTAGAATCTTAAAAAATAAATAAATATATATATATCTATATAGTTTTACCAATCTCTATACTGTTTCTTCTATATTTATATATATGTTTCTATTTTTTCTCTCATATGTTATTTGTTCTCAGTATTTTATCTTAGCTTAATCCTACTGTAAGACTCTATACTAGCCTCTCTCATGTACAATCTGAATTATGTATTATAACTCGTTACTATTGTATATATCGTATTATTTGTTACTGCCTATGCTTGGAGCTTTTCTCCCCGGGCCTCTACTGAAAATGGACATATATCCAGTTAGACTAGCCCGGTACAAATGTAAAATAAAATAAATAAATAAATAAAAATGTGCAATCGGGAACCCACAGTCACCTAACAACATCATCCACCCTGCATTTTTATAAGCATTACTGTATGTCATTTTCCCATTGCAAAGGTTATTATGCAGTATGGTAACAGTTTTTAAGAAGGGATTACTTTGCGACCCAAAAAATTCCTGTGTTTTTTTTCCTTGTTTGAGGTCTTCGTTCCTGGCAGTTCAAAAATTCCATTCATCAGTAAGACAGCATGGGTGACAATTCCAGCCTGCATCTATAATGCACGCAAAAAGGGAAGAGTATTTCTGAATGTTTTTCTGTCCCTCAAGGTAATCCACAGGTTTTTCAACAGCCAAAAGGAGTCTGCACAACACTTTATAGTGTTTCATGTGCTCGTCTGTTTTCAACTAAGTGAAATTCGCAACCTCAAACATCTGGTTGTGGTAATACATAAGTACCGGTTTATCAATGTTCATTTTTCTGTCTTATACAGTATTCTAGAATTCCTTTGAAATGAGTGTTTTATGACCCTTTCACTATAAGTTCTTTTGTTACTTTATCTTATAATGTACTGCTCGAGATGCTACCAGTCAGGCAGGCAGTGGTTCAAATCCACAGCAGCCTACCTTGTATCTGTCTTCAAAATGATTCATGCCATGTGCTAATTGCTTGCTATGGATTTATGAAATAAGACTAAATTTAATACTTGCATGGAGCAGCTTCCATTGTTCACTCTACTCAGGCAGGGATGTGTACATTTTCACTACACTGCCACGTAATTTAAACTCCAGATCGCAGTTTCATCTCTTCATTTTTCAGTCATCAGCACTATTCTTACATTTTCCTGAAATATTTATTTTCAAACACCTTCAGTATAAGCTTTTCTGCAGATTCACATACGGGTGCTCTGATCTAGGGAATATCATTGCCACAAGCAGGGGTTTAAACCTGGTTAGGAGCATTTATTTATTTATTTATTTATTTATTTATTTATTTTGCTATCATGTTTTCTATTCCCCTGAATTGTGCTTTCAGTCAACATTTCTTGGTGTGCTTCTGTGACATGCTTTGTTAATGCTCTCATCTAGAGACTATCAGTGACATAGGTAGAGGTTCGATTCCATTCATGGCTGTTTTTTTGTCATGCTATCACATGTTCAATTTCACTGAAAGTAAAGATTGCTATCATTATGGGGGGGGGGGTGGTTGGCACCTTCTAACCAGTATTTTTTTCTGGATTCTTCTGCCATAGCTGAGCTACAAAGTTCAGAGATATGAGCTCCTGCTTTGCCTGCATCATGCTTATTCTGTATCCACTCACCTTGTGATGTACCATTTGCATGTTTTCCATTTTTATTTCTCTGTGAAAAATTCCCATTTCCAATGGCATTTTAACAGGGGCGTGTAAACTTTTTATATCCACTGTATATTTGATGCTGTTAATTATGTCAACATTGTACTTTCATCAACTACTTGGGAGTGCTTGTGTGGCTGATAAGCAAATATATCTGATCAAATTGCATTACTTAGTTTAAATGCCAGTACATTAATTTTTGTTTTTAATTGTAAATTTCAAAGCTTCCACCCATCTGTGATATAAAATAGCAAGAGGAAGGTTTCCTGATTGGCTTCACAGTCAAGTGGGAAGTTATGAAATTGTGCTTCTTCAGTAAAAGTCTTTTATAATGACAAATTCATGCTGTCATATTTACTGCATAACTCTTATGCCTCTATTAATGAAAATGCAGACAAATTCTGCACTCTCACTTTCCAGCTTTGAAAACAAAGAGAGCATCAGCTGTAGAATTCAGCATCTGTGCTACATTGAGTCACAGACTGATAAAGTCCAGACTGTATTCCAGGTCACACAAACTTTACTATTGGCTCAGGCCTCTGCGACATGGCA
>NC_056737.1:1003456904-1003464442 GCF_019279795.1 Protopterus annectens
AATCCTGGCATTTTATGACTGTGTCTCTTTCTGTATGTAAGACACTGTAACCACTGGGTGTAGCAGTTTCAATGATAAGTGCTACCTTTGTCTTCTTTTCACGGACAACTATGTATGGGTTTCTGTCATCTATTTTTTGAACTGTTGGTAAGGGGCAATCCCATGTGATATAAACTTCATCATTTTCTATAATAGCTCACGTTTCCAGTGTTTCTCAGCTACTTCAGTATTGTAATGTTTGCACAATCCCAAATGAAACAGTCTTGCCACATTATTTTGACTTTCTGCATTAGTGTATCACACCTAGCAACAAGATGTGTAAATGCTGCGTTTGTCTGTTACTCCCACATGTTCAATGAAATCTGTAAACCAATGTATATGTAGTCCACTATCCTGTGCCACCAAGATTAATGTTTCATCTTTTGGTTTAAATTCAAAGCCATTCCTGCATCAGGTCCTGAATGACATGAGGTTGTTCCAGGAGTTTTCTATACTGTCAACTGTATTTATGCATTTTCCACATTTCTTGCCTTCTCAGCTGATCCCTCACATTATATTCTTTCTTTTGTTTTTTGGCACATTCAGTTGCTGCCTGAGTTTTATCTACTTCTGTTTTGATTTCCATTCCTGCTTGACACTGATATGCTTCTACTAAACTATGGAGGAAAGTCATCTTAGACGTGTTCCCCTCATGTTTTAAAACTTTCTCTATGTTTGGATCTTGTGAGGTCAGTAGATATGTATGCAGCTTTATTGATTGCAGATCTACACATGTAATCCATTTCTAGGAGGCCCGTACCTCCTTCAGAACGAGGAATATATAATCTTGATATGCACTGATTTTTATAAATCATTTGATAAGCATGAAGCATTTTTCTTGTTTTCCTGTCCAACAAGTTCAGTATCTTTTGGAGTCAGTCATTCATCCCAAAACTGTAAGTTAGAACACAAAGAGCAAATTGGTTTATAGCTTGGACTTCGTTCCTAGATATTAAAGCTGTTTTGTGTAATAATTGTAGTCTTCTAAAATATTCCTAAGTTTTGTTTGCATTTGTTCATGTTTTATTGCTGATCCTTCATTTCCCAAATACGGACTAAAAGCAAACCAGATACTATGGTACCAAAGGTCGGTTAGAATAAAACCAGCTGAGCAAAAGTGAAAAAAATCAACAGACCACCAGGCTAAAAGACATAAAAATTTAATCCAAAGGAAATTAGTTATGCTTTCAGGTACAAACCTTCATCAGACAACAGCACAATAATACAGAGGCAATATTTAAAATACAAATAACCAATCACAGTTCTAAAACAAACCATTAACAATAAGGTCTGTGCCCCTTAAGAGCTGGCTTTAAAGGCACGCCATTGAGCCCTGTGCTTCTTTCTGCACCCAGGTTAATGATCCATAACATTTCACAATATTCCATATAACCAACTAAATCTCCCCCCTTAAGCTAGTCCTCACCAATTGTAGCAACATAAAATTGAAATAGTGCCCTTGATTTTTATGAACATGCTGAAACATAGCTGACGGATACCAAAGTATCCTGTCTTTTAACCTACAGTTAGTTTTGCCTACATACAATGATATGCAGCACATGCACTGGGCAAGGTATATAACATTCATTGTATTGCATGTGCAAAAAGCTTAGGTGCATATGTCCTGTTAGTCGTGGGGCGAATGCACTTACATCTAGAACAGATACAATGACATGCTTTACAGTGCTGACATGAAAACGTACCTCTCATATTAAGATGCTCACATTTATTCTTATTCTTATCATATAACATCTGTTTCAGATTTTTATTTCTCTTAAATGCAAAGTTAGGAATATCGTCTACTATTCCTCTAAGAGTATCATCAGAGGATAAAATCCTCCAATTCCACCTTATTATATCACAGATCGGCTTGATATCTCTGCTATATTTAATATACATATTGACCTTACTTTTATAGTTGTGTATCATGCATCTACCCTTGCTGCTCTCTTCAACACTGATCAATTTGTTCCCTCTCCCTTGAGCTGAAAACCAATGTGCTGTTCTATATTCCCGGGAACGAAGGGCAATCTGAACTCCTTTGTCTACTTCTTCAGCACTGTATCCCCTAGATATAAATCTGGATGTAAATTCACCCATCTCATGATACTTCAAATCATCTGTGCAGAGTCTGGACACCCTAATTGTCTGTCCCTCCACAATATTTTTGAAGACAAACCCTGGATGCATACTGTCTTTTGCTAACACACCGTTTTTCCAACATATTTTACGGAACACCCTAGTGCTGAAACCATTGTTAGAATCGCATAAAATTTTAATATCTAGGAAATCAATGTCAGTATAAGAATATTGTAATGAGAACCTCAAAAAACTAGTTGTAGATTCCAAATAAGAAATACAATTCTTCAAAGTGTCTATGGTACCCTCCCACAGCAGAAAAACATCATGAACAAAAACATGAATAAAAACTAAGAGACTGTTCCCACTCATGCTCTTCTTTCAACAATACATCTTCCTCCCTCTGGGCAAGGACCAGATCTGCATATGAATTGGCAAAGGGGGTGCCCATGGCCAACCCCACGTCTGCCAATAGTGCTGTTCTTCAAATAAAAATATGTTGTCTTCTAGCACTAACTCTAATAAACAGAGGGTCTGTGTAATAATACCTGTATCAAACTGCTGACAAGATCCTAAAAAGTTTTTTACTGCTTCAAGCCCATACCTGTTAGGTATGACTGTGAATACATTTCTTACATTGTGTCACTAACAAAACACCATCATGTAAATCTTTACCATGAATGGAGTCATATAACAAGGTTAAGAAGTGTGTGTTGTCCTTTAAAATCATAGAAACACTAGAAACAGCTGATTTCAACTTTGATTCAACGCAAATTGAAGAATATTCAGTGACCCACCCCCTGCCAGAGACAACAGATCTCAGGAGTGGGTCACATAGATCTTTATGAATTTTAGGTAATGCTTTAAATATGGGAATCAAAGGGGAATCAACCATGACAAAATTAAAAGTAGCTTCATACAGAACATTGCTTTCTTTTAAATCAAAAAGAACATTTTTAATAAGTGAAATCACATTATTCACTTAATTTGAAGTCAACTTTTTATAGGTTGTATCAGAATCAAGCATATGTTTAACTTTGTTAACATAATAATAAGTATCCATTAAAATGATGCCCCCCCCATTCTGCAGGTCGTATTATTACTATTGCTATATTATCAGCCAATTGCTTCAATGCTATTCTCTCGTCTGCAGTTAGATTGAAAAAATGCTTACATTTTGCATGCTCTATAAAATTCCTCAGCTGATCTTCACAAGTTTTGATAAACGTATCAATGACCAGATTGAATGGTGGAATATACAAGCTAGGTTTCTTTAAATGTCCCACATCAGCAATCATTGCAACAGAGTCACCAAACATCTTTTTTAATTGTAGATTTCTACCAAACTGTTTTAAATCTGAAATTAAATCACCCTATTTTTGAGTCTCAGCTGGTACAAAGTTCAGTCCTTTGCTTAGAACGTGAATTTGCACATCAGTAAGAACAGTACTAGAAAGATTATAAACCACTTGTGTTGTACCTGCAGTCACACCGATATTTTCCTTTGTTTCCATTCCCTGCTCAAAGGGTGTTGTTCGTAATTAGACCACTGTATCTCTTCTTTCTTCTCCTTTTCCTTTTTCACAGGAGTTGATACATAATGAAAAACCAGTTGCAAATACAGGATTTTTGGTCTTGCTCCTAAGGCCAGACCACCAGAGGCAGCTGCTGTGCTGGTTGTGGCTTCAACATGTGAAATCTGTTCAGCAGTTGTTTGCCCCTCCTTCCCTGTATGGATATTAGGCCGTTCTTCAATCTCCACACTGATGTTACACTGTCCCTCCTTTTCCTTATTCACTATAGGCTGTGCCTCCAATATTTGCACTGTAATTGGTTCACAGATGTCAGCATGAGACTGGCTAGCCTGGTTCTCACTGTTCTGCCCTTGCACCAATCCTGTATCCCTCATGATAATACTATTATGCTGCACATTCCGTTTTTTATCAATGGAAACAGTTCTGGGCCAGACAAAAATGTTGCCACTACTGAAGTCCTGAAAATCTGTTTGTAATTTTTTAAATTTTAATCTGCTGTAACTTTGTGTTTTATGCACTAATAACTCAATATATTGAATCCAATTTAAGAAGATAATTCTCACTGGAAAATTTACTCTCTTTCTAATTAGTGCCTTTCAATTGTTTTTATGAGATGTTGCTCCTCAGGTTGAAAATAGTCAATCAACAACTGCATATACTTATAGCTTGTCTCAATATTAATCTCCTGCCAGTGTGCAAGCAAATCAGGATGGTGGTCCCCATAGGTAGGCATGCACAAAACCCTCATACTGCAAGGTATTACTTGACAATGTAGGCAGGTTTCTAGATGTAGGCACTGCCATTGAAGCTGTTTGAGATTGTACAGCTCATTTTCTACTGCGTTAAACAATTCCATAAAGGACTCACCATTTCCAGATGGTATAACAGCTATCCCATCACACTGAGGGAGTGTCTCATTCTGGAATAAAGGACTCACCATTTCCAGATGGTATAACAGCTATCCCATCACACTGAGAGAGTGTCTCATTCCAGAATAAAGGACTCATCATTTCCCGATGGTATAACAGCTATCCCATCACACTGAGAGAGTGTCTCATTCAGGAATAAAGGAATCACCATTTCCAGATGGTATAACAGCTATCTCATCACACTGAGAGAGTGTCTCATTCTGGAGACAATTCTTATCAGTAGTGGCCAACTTCCTCATTCTCTCACAAAACATTCTGGCCACCAGTGTTACCAGTTTATAGTCCAATTCAACTGATTCTTCAATAAAATTAGCCATGTGTGCCTTTTCTCCATAAGAGTAACTATGGAATAAAAGCAAACCAGATACTACAGCACCAAAGGTCTGTTAGAATAAAACTAGCCAAGCAAAAGTGAAAAACCTCAACAGACCACCAGGTTAAAAGACATAAAATTTAATCCAAAGGAAATTAGTTAGGCCTTGGTCCATAACATAAAAGTCTTTTGATAGACATATTATTCCTATAGGTGAAGGAGGGGTTATGGGCCAAGGCCTCCACCGCATACACCTACAGGGAAAGTTGGTATGCTTCCTTGCCACAGTTGCAAGGCATGCTCTTCCATATCCAATGAACTTTGTTTTACACATCCCATTACAAGGCGTATTTTTACACCCAGATTTGTGGCGACATGCAGAAGCAGCAATTTGGTATATTTGGCTACCTGCTGCTCCTGTGATACTTTCTATGTGGACAAAACCACAAGCCAACTTAGAGAGAGGGTACGTGAGCACCTAGGCAACATACATAACCATGTAACATTGAATGCTTTACCTAATCATGCCTTATTGTTTCCAGGACATAATTCTTTTAAATTCAGAGTTTTACAACTTTTGCATTTCCATATTAGAAGAGATGATTTTAATAATGTTGTTGAGATGTGTGAGTTAAAATGCATTGTTTCTTTGCATGCATATGAATACCCAGGACTTAATAGTGGTGTCTCCCTTAAATCAACCCTACTGAGTAGGTGGTGATATGAGTTACATCACTTTTGTTTGATTGGTCTTTTTTAATTAGTTTTAGTTCATTGGTTGTGCTATGCTTTAAATATCTCTGTGTTTTAACATACTTTTGTATTTGGTTTGATGAAGAGGTAACTCTGCAAAAGCACTAACCTTCTTCAATAAAACAGTTTTTTTATACATTCTTGGTGTTCAACAGAAGTTTATCCTGCCTTGACAGTGTTAGTTGACTCACAATTACTTTTCTCACATGGGCATTTAGACAAAGAACACTTAGATGTTTTGTGGCAGGGGCTCAAATGAATGTGCTGATGATTATTTGATAACAGTATTTGCCCACAGAGACTTTTTTTTTCTAAATCACCTTTGCTGAATTCTCACATAAAACACAACACAGGCTTTGCCCCATTTATATTACAATATTCAATAATACTCAACCTGTGTACATATACAAAGAACACGATATTGCCTTTCTCATTTTTTAAGGCCGTGCCTTGTGCAGCTCATATTGATTTATATGTTACTCCTCCTTATATAATAATGGTCATTACTCTTATCCCTCATTTTCAACAATCCCTCTCCTCTCTGTCTTCTGTTTTCCTGCCCATAGAACATTCCAGTTCCCATTTATTCTTTTCACCAAACTTCTTTTACACTTTCTCACTGCTATTTGCCTGTCCCTGACTGTCTGCCCTGACTTTATTCATAAACTCTGACATCCAGCCCTTTGCAATTTCTCTTTTCACCTATCCTGTCATTAATAAATCCTCTCTTCCTTCTATCTCTCTCACTCACCCATGGCATCTGCAATCATACACACCAAATAAGCATAATGTCCATTTTTTGTATACATATTTATTATATAACTTGTTCCCTGGTGCTTTCATTGCATGCCATTCTTTCTGTGCTACCTTACATCCCCATCACATATGAATATTAACTAATTCTTTTCCTCAGAAACTCAAGTACATATTATTTTGTGATCTAACACATTGGGCTTAGCCACTGATAGCCCATTCCGGCTTTGCCATTTATGCTCCTTTCATAAAACCCATGGGTTCTACACCACCAGCTCAACAGACTCATGTACTTACTCCTAACTGGACATGACTCCTTTACATCATTTATTTACCATTTGCCATGTTTCAACTCACTTCTCATCATTCTTTCACTGGTTGTTTTCACGACTCCTTTACATCATTTATTTACCATTTGCCATGTTTCAACTCACTTCTCATCATTCTTTCACTGCTTGTTTTCATGACTCCTTTACATCATTTATTTACCATTTGCCATGTTTCAACTCACTTATCATTCTTTCACTGGTTGTTTTCCGACTCCTTTACATCATTTATTTACCATTTGCCATGTTGCAACTCATTTCTCATCATTCTTTCCCTCCATGTTTTCATGACTCCTTTACATCATTTATTTACCATTTGCCATGTTTGAACTCACTTCTCATCATTCTTTCACTCCTTGTTTTCACGACTCCTTTACATCATTTATTTACCATTTGCCATGTTTGAACTCACTTCTCATCATTCTTTCACTCCTTGTTTTCATGACTCCTTTACATCATTTATTTACCATTTGCCATGTTTCAACTCACTTCTCATCATTCTTTCACTCCTTGTTTTCACGACTCCTTTACATCATTTATTTACCATTTGCCATGTTTGAACTCACTTCTCATCATTCTTTCACTCCATGTTTTCACGACTCTTTTACATCATTTATTTACCATTTGCCATGTTTGAACTCACTTCTCATCATTCTTTCACTCCTTGTTTTCACGACTCCTTTACATCATTTATTTACCATTTGCCATGTTTCAACTCATGTCTCATCATTCTTTCATTGCTTAATTTCACGACTCCTTTTCATCATTTATTTACCGGTTGCCATGTTTGAACTCACTTCTCATCCTTCTT
>NC_056737.1:1003554118-1003676618 GCF_019279795.1 Protopterus annectens
ACCGTTAGCCATGTTTCAACTCACTTCTCATCATTCTTTCACTGGTTGATTTCCCGACTCCTTTACATCATTTATTTACCATTCCCATGTTTCAACTCACTTCTCATCACTCCTTCACTAGTTGTTTTCACGACTCCTTTACATTATTTATTTACCGTTAGCCATGTTTGAACTCACTTCTCATCATTCTTTTACTCCTTCCTTTCCCCAAGATAACTATAGCCATTTGCTTCCTCCTCTCTCGCAGGTCCCTAAACATTGGCCTTATTCTCCCTTTTTCTATACTCCCCAGTTGCACCCCTTTGCTGTAACAGCGTCTTTATTTCCATTTTGTCTTGCTTCTCTCCACCTTGTATCTATTCTCTCAATTACTGCTCTAAAAGCTGACTAATTCCCTACTTGTTATTTGTTCAGTTTTTTTTTTTTTTTTATTTATTTTTTATTACACTTCCAGTTATATGTCTGTTAGGGCTCCTCACTCACTTATACAATGTGGTTCTCCTTAATGAACATTTGGACATCCCACTTATTCAGCAGTTGCTGGATGATCCCAGAGTGAAGGTCATCAGTGTTCCTATCCTGGTGAATCGAGGTCTGCTGGGGAGTAAAGACATAACAACTATGTTCTGCCCATGTACTCTGTCAGTGGTGTGGCCTGTACCAGATGGACATTGTGACCAGCCTATGCATGGTATAGCATGGCCTGGTGGTTGTTTTTCAGGCATCATTTTTATTTCTTTATGTACTGCTTATTCTGGCCATGCCTTATGAACCCAACACTGCCTCTAAGTCATTGCCATGGCATACTGCTCCCACATTCTCCTGCTGCAGTCACCCCTTCATAGATGGCTCCTCCATTCAGTCCTCAGTGGGTACTTTTTCTGCTGCTAATTCTGACACTTTCTCCTCCTAAGTGTGTCTGCCCCCCTTCACCACACTGTAAAACACTACCACACATATTGCAAAGATGTTCCTGTTTGCTCTTGTGTCATGCTTCAGTGCACTGACTGATACATCCAAACACTGGAGGCAGGTCTTTAGGCCTTTTTTAGGTAATGGCAACCAGATAAACCTGCCAATAAAATGAAAAAAGCCTAGGAAAATGTAAAGGTGCTACTGATTAATGATAAGAGCACATCCTCCACACCTTGGAGGACATAGACGTTTGTATGGTAAGTAAGATGTGGTTTAAATCCATGGAGGGAACCCCCAGCTGTGCAGAGCTATAATGTTTGCACAACTTGTGACCAGCTACTACATAGGAAGGGGAAACAAGTGAATGTGTCTCAGTCTTCATTCCGAATAAACTCATATCAAGACTGGTAAAGTAACATGATATCATAGAACATTTTTAGGTCCCACTCACCATCAGTAAAGTCCCTTACCATATTCTAGATAACTACTGAACACCCTGTATGACTTAGGAATGCCATAGGAAAACAATTATATGAACCTGAGTCACTCAGCATTAAACCCAATACAATTTTCCTGGCCAGCTTTAACTACCCAGCTTTAGACTGGAAAACATATACCACTACTAGTGTGTAAGCCCAAAGATTTCTAGACTTTGTTAACATGAACACTTTGGACCCACTTGTCAGTATTCCCTAAGACAAACAGCATTCTTCACCTTGTCCTCACAAATATGACAAAATTATGCTCTGTCCCTTGTATAGCCTCACTCATCAGGTCTGACCATAACGTAGTCTCCTTCAAAATAAAAAAAAAAAAACTGGGATCTCCACTGTCTCTGGAACTTTTAGAAATTTCTCCAAGGCAAACTGCCTAGTTCTAAGTAATACATTGGTAAGTTTCAAAAATTTCCAAATCCAGAACCTTAAAACCAAACCTCCGTGGTGGAGCCACAGTATCAATAAGTTTTATAACAAAATAAAGACAATGGCAGCCAAAATAGTGCAGCACCCATCATGTTAGAAATCCCATCATTAAATTAAATAAGCAACTCAGAAATGTAAGTAAAGCCACCAAGATCAAATTTTATGCAAAATTAGCCACCTACGCCAAGAAGAACCACTGGGTCTTCTTCAGCTATGTTCATTACCACAAAAGAGTTATCCAGCATTGTGTTGAGTTGATTGTGAATGACACCACATAAACTGGAGCAGAATATATAGCAAACTCACTGGCTGATAAATTCAGCTCCAACTCCTCTCACCCCTCAGATATGTCACAAGAAATATCAGAAACCAATACACCTGCAGCTATCACACAAGGCCAAGTCCTGAAAGCTCAATCAACAGCCAAAATTTCTGCATCTTTTAGTCTTGACAATATACCCGGATGTATCTTGAACAGCACGAAGTATGATTTATCCATCCATGCTCCTAACAACATTGTTCAACTTCAGCCTCCAAGTGGGCTTTGAACCATGTCAATGTTGGATAGCAACAGTCATACCATATACAAGGGGGGGCCATCTACCGACCTGGGTAACTACTGACCCATGAGTCTGGCCAGCCTCATATGTAAAGCTATGAAATGACTTATCAAGAGATTAATCAATGAGGACAGGGGAAACCTCCAAACAGTTGACCATCCCAGTTTAGTTTCATCAAAGGCAGGTCATGCTTTCTTAACTTAGTGGACTTTTTAAAAATGTCACCAACAACAGACAAAGACAAGATGACACACACTTAGATCTGGTTAAAGCTTTTGACATAATACCCCACTCAGGCATTGTAGAAAAGCTTACAAAATTAGGAAATGACCCCTATGTCACCTGCTGAATTTCCAACTTGCTCACTACTAAGACACAGGCCCAGTGTTTGAATGACTCCCTGCTTGGCATCTACTTCTCAGAAGTCTAAACAAAAGTCAAGGGTCGTTAGTTGCCAAATTTTATAGATATCTGTAAACTAGGAACAGTCAGTGAATCCCCAAAAGACTTAGGTATCCTCCTGGAGAGTTGTCTAAACAAATAACTGGTGCCAGAGTCAAGGACTAAAGCTAAAGGCCACAAACTGCAGTATTGTATCCTCTGGAAGACCAACTGCTCTACAAAACTACAAATTTGACACTATACCTCTATGAGTCAATCCAGTAATTAGAAATTTGGGAACACATACTGACAGTAATCTAGCATTTGAACAGCATGCGCTTACTGTTGTGAAGAAGTCCTTATATATCCTTCAATTTACAAGCAAGGTGATAGCTTGCATCTTGGTCCAGAAAATATCACTGTTCCACTGTATTCAGCCCTTATCAGGCCCGTTATTGAGTAAAATGCCCCCTTTGATATGTTTCTGTCAAGATCATAGCTCTCAACTGTCCAGATATCTGCAAAATGTCCAGATTGTTGACTCACATTTTTGGTCCATTTCTCATATTTGTAATTTTCTGGTAAATCACTGGCAAATCACTGAGGACTAAAGTCAGAAAATAGTGGCAGATATTTGATTTTCAGACTTAATATCCTTCAGAAAATTCATGTTAATGCAAAATTTGTTATTCTATCAACTTTCTAAGTTTGTAAGAGCATTATTTAAAAAGTGTCCCTATTTTTGGGTCTCCCCCCCATTATTTGTGGCTTTCTCCAGATTTCTTGCTCTAAGATGTTGAGAGGTATGGTGTAGACATATGCAATAACTAGAGTGCACAAATTTTCCTCATAAATAGAATACAGGAATTAAAGCATATGACCTACATAGTCCACCTCAAAGCCTTATGACTAATACTCTGTCTTATAGATTATTAAAAGGTGATCTGTGCCTGCCCTATAAGATATCCTGTGACCTAGAACTAATGGACATAACTGCACATCTGCAAGTCATATGGTATCAGAAATACCCGATCAGGACACCTCAACCTTTTGTGCAACATAAACAAAACAATTTTGAGGGATAGGTACATATCCCAGAGGATACCACTACTCTGGGGCAGACTCCCCTTTCATGTAAAACAAAACTTATCCCTGTCCCTATTCAAAAACTACTTAAATCAACAGATGGGAATAAGGAAATTTACCCCTGGATTGCTCCCTGTGCTACTAATGAACCAACGCAGTTCCAAATTCCCCTTCTTGCAACAGGGTCTCCTTTCAGTACTCAGTGGTATGACCCCAGAAACATTAATTCAGAAATTAGAAGTATATAAACAGCTATCATGATAAGGGTAGTTTGAAAACCTAATTGGATAACAAGGTTAGACATAAAATGACCCTTCTGGACAGTTAGCCTGGTATTCATCTGTGAACGCATGAACCCATAAACTGACTTTTAACAATGACTTGAATCTGTGACAGAGCACTGTTAGAATTTATAAACTCAAATGCTATGGAACAACTTGTTACCACTCCCACAAGAAGGGAAAACATACTGGACCTGATCATCACCAACATGGCGACTCTATGCTCCAGACCAGAAGTGTATCCCTCAATGGTAAGATCAGACCATAAACTAATCTCACTGGATATTCACATCCTGACCCCACCCCCTGCCCCCCACCCCCTGCCCAGGAAACCACAGTGAAAAACTTCTCTAAAGAAAATTTCACACTCCTCAAAACCGAGGTGGAATCCTTCAAAGCCCCCGGGCCTGTGGAAAATATGGCCCAGACTTCAGAATCCATTATAAACGCATTCTATGAACACCTTCAGGAATGCATGGATCATGCAATCCCAAATAAAACCAAGACCCAATCCTCCAAAGGCAGACGTCCTGTCTGGTGGACCCCAGCCATAAACAAACTATACAATAGAAGGAGGAAGCTACTACATGATAGAGCAAAATCCCAAAAAGGGAAGGCATCTCTGATCAGTATTAGCAAAAAACTACGGGCACTCATAAAATCATCTAAGGCCAGCTTCGAGAGAAAAATTGCACAGGACACTAAGGATAATCACAAGGCTTTCTTTAGTTATGTTAGGAACCTGGGTGGGAATTCCTAGATATGCTCAGAATTAGTCCAAAATGACAAAAAATACACTGAACCCACAGACATTGCCAACATCCTAGCTGACAGGTTCAGCGCAAACTTCTCCCCCCCCTCCCCACCAAAAGGGCAAATATCTATTCCAGCAGAGTGCTGCCCCTCTGACATCTCAGATGCTCAGGTAAGAGCCACCCCCTCCAAAGCAAAAAACACAGCATCAATGGGACCAGACGGTGTCCCGGGCTGCGTCCTACATGAACTCCAAGAAGCGCTAAACCCAAACATATGTTCAATCTCAGCCTTACTACAGGATATGTACCCAAAGAGTGGCGTACAGCAACAGTGGTCTCTCTCCACAAAGGTGGTGCCTCAACGGATCCTGGAAACTATTGCCCCATAAGCCTGACTAGCGTGGTCTGCAAAGCTATGGAAAGGATCATCATGGACCTCATAAATAAAGATATTGGGGACCTACAGACACTAGATCCTACCCAGTTCGGCTTTGATAAGGGCAGATCCTGCCTCTTAAACCTGGTCGATTTCTTTGAAACAGTCACCAAGGCCATTGACGAGGGGAAGGTGGTCCACACAGCCTACCTGGACCTTGCAAAAGCCTTTGATACAATACCCCACTCGGGCATTATAGATAAGCTCACCAGCTTAAATATAAACCCCTATGTCACTAGATGGGTTGCAAACTGTCTCAAGGACAGAATCCACATGGTTAGAATTGCTGGAGCCATGTCAGACTCCAAACCAGTTACAAGTGGCATCCCACAAGGCTCAGTCCTGGGACCTCTCTTGTTCGGTATATATTTCTCGGAGGTACAGGCAAACACGGAAGGACTGTGGCTGACCATGTTCGCAGATGACTGCAAACTGGGTGAAATAATTGACTCTCCAGCTGACACAAACATCCTCCAAAAGGGCCTCATAGAAAAAGACAATGGGTGCCAGAGCCATAGCCTCAAGCTAAACGCCAAAAAGTGTATAGTCATCCCCTTTGGCAAAAACAAAGTGCCCACAAATTACCACATAGGTGGTAATCCATTAAGTACAGAAGAAGTAATTAGGGACCTGGGGACCCAAGTTGATAGCAATCTCTCATTTGACAACCACATGGCCAAAGTGGTTAGAAAAACATTTTATATAGCCCACCTAATCATGAAGGGATTCACATCTAGATCAGGGGAGGTCATCGTGCCTCTTTACTCATCCCTTATCAGGCCCATAATTGAGTACAGTGCCCCTTTTGGGATGTACATTACCAGACACCTGCAGCAACTGGAAAGACCCCAAAAGTACCTCACCAAGAGGATAAAAGGGCTCAAACAGATGCCATATGCTGCCCGGTTAAAGAAACTCCAGCTCTACTCAGTGGCATACCGCCTGCTTAGAAGCGATCTGTGCCTGATGTATAAAGCCATGTCCAACCCAGAATTAATAGACATGCTGCACCTCAGAAAATCCAAATCCCATTGAGCTACGTGCTCGAGAGACTTGAACCTCAGCACTGAAATAAATAGGACATGCTAGAGGGACAGATTCATAACCCAGAGGCTCCCTTCACTCTGGAGTAAAATCCCAGTCCAGGTTAAGCAGAGTCCCTCATTGACTCTCTTCAAGAGGAATCTTGATGAGTGGATGGGAGATCATAGGTTTACCCCGGGTATCACTTTTGTGTCACTGTTAGACAGAGGCACAGTATACTAACCTCAAAAAAGGGCATAGCAAAATTAATTTAAAATGGGTGGCGAAAGCCAAACACACTCTGGCTAGGCTTATAAATGCCCTAG
This sequence comes from Protopterus annectens, assembly GCF_019279795.1. Lineage (NCBI taxonomy): Eukaryota > Metazoa > Chordata > Ceratodontiformes > Protopteridae > Protopterus > Protopterus annectens. The sequence continues at coordinate 1,003,560,805 of NC_056737.1, forward strand.
GGCAGATAGCCTAGTATGAACCTATGAACCTATGAACATTCCCCTGCCAAGCCATATGGGTTTCTAAATGGAGACATTAGCCATGGCCCCATGGTATATCCCACATCACCAGCAAGTTGGCCGTATGGTAAACCATCCCTCCCCAAACCACTAGTATAAGGTGAATACATGGCAGATGTGGGGTTCAAGCACACTGCCTGGGTGTTCTGCTGCCTCATTGCATATTATATTATACCCTGTGCATTGAAGGCTTCCTGGACGTTAATGGAATCCATTACAGATGATGTGCCAGGTGGGACCTTTCTTGCAATGTGTGCACAGTCAATGGCTACCAGTACTTCAGGAATTGGGCAATGACATAAAATGCCTACATGATATTGCCCACCTCGTCTATGGTGCATGGAAACCAGACATGTTCCCCCTCTACCATGGCATTGAGGAATTGGTGGAGCACCTTTGAAGCAGATGCCTGGATACAACCACCATGTCCCCCTGTTGGCTCTTGAAAGGACCCTTCAAAGCCACACATACCTTGGTGTCCACAGAGATAGGAACTCTATGCATCCCATGGGCCTGCAGATTGGAGTTACATATGTCATCTAGCTCCTTTAAGATGGCTTTAACCACATGCTAGCAGTTAACTACTTCTGTGTCATGGTGGGCGTAGGAGACTTTGATACTACCTGCAGTGACAAAATCCTCTTGCCTATGCATATTGGCTATTGTGGTAGCTACTCTGTACATGCTTGAATGGTCTGACTCCTACAACTTCAGGATTTAGCTGCATTCAAACTCTAATGGTAGCATCTCTCTGTATAACATATCTACATTTCCAGATGTACAGGGTATAATAAATGTTTAGCTTCATTTGCATCTAGCATAGCTATCACTTTATTAATGCTGTTCATTGTACTGTCATTGGCATATTATGCAGATATCAGTATTTCTTAGCTTTCTGCAGTTGCAGTCGGTGTGTCTCTGAAACACCCCTACCAGGCAAAGGGCTGCTGTTTGTGAAGAAATGGCTAAAATGATGCAAAGAGTGGATCTGAATATCTGGGTGTGTTTGCACTGACATGACCCAAATGCTTTCTTCAACAGGATATTAAAAATATAGGACAAACAGCAACTAACTGTATGAGTCTGAAATTGTCTGTAGGCAGCAGTCATTTAATGTTTATACAACTCTGCTAATTCTGAAGCTGTTTTAAGAAGGAGTGGGATATGTTTGAAAAGTAAATGTTAAAATTTAGAATGTTTTACAGAAAATAAAATGATTGCTTTGTGCAAAATAAATGGTATAGCATCTTAGAGTCAACCACTTAAAATTTTACAGAAAGATGGGCTGGGATTCAATAAAGGAAAATCTCAGTGTCAGAATAGCATAGCAGCTTCTGCACAGAATGTGGGCACCAAGTGATCCAGTAAACAAGGCTGGGGGGATGCAGAAGCCTGCCAGCACTATTCTGACATGGACACCACTGAATAATACTAATTACCTCATTTGCTGGTGAAAACCATGCGAATGAGGTGAATTAGGGATTCAGTAAGCAGGCAGGCGTTCGTGTCAGAGCAGTGTCCATTGCAGAAATGTATTTGGTTACTAACTGCGTACATTTCTGCAAAAATCAAAACAGAGGCATGACAGTTCAAAGTAAAGCATGTATTATGACTATTAGGCATGCCAATGGCCAAAAATATGGCCATTGGCATGGAAACAGTTGCAAAATTATGAAAATCAAAGTTTATTTTATTTTGGCCAATTCTGGCCATTTAAGAGTAGTGCAACAGGGTGCAAACAAGATCATTAAGAAAATATGAAAAAAAATGTAAAAAGACAATTTTAAGTGAAATCTGAATTTTGCCATTATAGTGGGTAGCACACAGAATCAAAATAATAACAGGTAGCACTGGTTGCTAAGGAGATAGACTCCAGTGTAGTGGTGTAACAAGGGACTAAGGTAGTGGAGTATGCAAATGAGCTAAATTTATTGAAGAGCAAAATGGGAGACCGTGTCTGCCTGCACCTAACCGTGTAGGAGCTATAATGCTGCTGTGTAAGCAGGAGGAGAAGCTGACATGAAAAGGGGGTGTGTCATGCTTGGTGTAAGCACATTGGAGCTCCACTGCCTTTATTTGCACTTAGCTAAGCACATCTAAGCAAGGGGATGTTTCTGAGCTAGTTCATGAAATGCTGAGTGTATTTCCACCCCTGGAAGGGTCCTTTCTGCTCAAAACTGTTTACTATAGCTGCAGGGGTTTGTGCGGCATGCCACGGGGCTTAAACATAAGGGAAACAATAAAAAAAAACAACAACAACATGAACCAGCAGAAGTGTTTACATTTGAGCAGCGGGTGTGCGCAGCACACCGTGGGGCTTAGAAGGGGTGGAAATAGGAAGAGAAAAAAGGGAAAATAGCAGAATAAAGGGACTCAAGTACAAATAATACAGCTGGCAGTTGGAATATATCATAGTCAGCCAATCACACAGGCATCTGCAGCACAACAGTACAAAATATCCAAACACCTTTCAGTCTGTTTTTTCCCACAAACTCTGTACCATTGGTGTACACACTCAGGGGAATTTTAACTGACAAAATGTTAGGGGGCTGCTGTTGCTTTGATACATCAGTATGTGCAAGAGGCTGAGGGCAGTGAGGAGGATAATGCTGACAACCATCCCAGACTGTGGAGGAGGAGAAGACCCACAGACCCAGGGTAACTTATCAGGGACTATATGATCTAGAGATACTAGAGCACTACAGGGCGAACAGGGATATACTGCAGCAAATTCATCAAGCTGTGCCAACCTCACCTCAGACCCAGAGCCAATAGAGGGGAACCCATCCCAGTTGAAACCAAGGTATATGTAGCTTTAAGAATAATAGCTACAGGTACCTTCCAAAGACCTACTGGGGACATCATGGGGTCTCACAGGCATCTGCATCCAGGGTACCCCACCAGTTCCTGGATGTCATGCGAACACATACCGGTGAGCACATATATTTCCCCAGCACCCATGAGGAGAAGACCAGCAATATGCATCTCTTCCACCATGTAGCAGACTACCCAGAGGTACTAGGTGTCATAGACTGCATGCACATCCATATTAAGGCACCACCCAGGGAAGAGGGTAGAACCTATGTCAACCGCAAGGGCTATCACTCCATCAACTGCCAGTCATGTGCAATGCCCAGGGCAATATCATGAATGCGTGCGCTGGCAGCCCTGGTAGTTATCACGACTCCCATATCTGGCATGCATCACTGCTGTACCAGGTATTTGCCAGTGGGGACATCATGTATGGGCATCTGTTGGAGGGATGCTGGCTATGCACTGGAGCTGTGGATGATGGCACCCATAAGAAATGCACACACACACACACACACACACACACACACACACACACACACACACACACACACACACACTGAAAAATGCCATAAAGAGGCACATGCACAAACCAGGAACATTATAGAGCAAGTGTTTGGGATGCTCAAGTCATGGTTCGGCTGCCTTGACATATCTGGTGGAGCCCTGCCGTACTCTCCAGCCACATGTGCACACATGTTCATAGTATGTGCCATGCTACACAATATGACCCTGTGGAAACAGCTGTGGCAGGAACATCACAGGGAAGGCCCACACAGCCTCCTACCATCGCCAAGGCCCCCACAGGCACAGGAGGACTCAGAGCAGGAACCCTGTAAGCCTGCTCCTGTAGGCAGATGGAGGCATGCCCAGTGCCCAGGCCTTGGCAAAGAGGCAATGCATAGCACACACACTGACACTATAGAGACCCAGGGACTGACACCTCTCTCTGACTCAAACACACAGTAAAATGGATGCCACACACATCACACTAACTGTATCAGGTCTATATCAAAATATCAAAAGTTTACTTACATGAACACCTAAACGCCGACACATATTCTGCGAACCGCAAATACACCGAACGCCCTAAACTGCAAAATTCAAAAACTCAAAATGTCATAGTTGTCCCATCCCACCGCCCGCTACATACTACCTACAGAAACAAACTAAATAAATCACATACATACACTAAACAAAACCCTACTTCTAACCCTAAACTAAACCCTACTTCTAACCCTACATTAAATCTTTCATATACCACCAAGTATGCACTTAACTTAACCCGCACACTAACCCTAAGGTCAGTAGCTATCGCACACTTACCTTAAAAAGCTATACCTAAACAAACTAAATAAGCCACACACATACACTTAATAAAACCCTACTTCTAACCCTACAATAAATCTGACATACATTACCATCTATGCACTTACCATAATCTGCACCCTAACCCTAAGGTCCGTAACTATCGCACACTTACCTTACGGAGCTATACTGCAGAAGGGCCAACCATGACGAATCGATGTTTTGAATTTCGCACTTCAGGACGATCTATGTTTTTGCAGTTCAGTGAAGACGTGTTGGCGTTTATGTGTTCGGGTAAGTAAACTTTCGATATTTTGATATAGACCCCCTGTATCTTACCATGTGTAGGCTGTGTACTGTGTGCATCTGACAGAGCCAGCCCTCAAGCACCATCCTCCCAACTGCCACAGGCACAAGGTAAGTCAGTCTTCTTAACAATAAATGAATGGAGTAATATGTTGTGGTAGCATAAGTATGGTATCACTGCATGTATGCAAGAGAATGGGGTGGCCTATGAGGATAGCAGCAGACAACCGACAGTTATGTGAGACAACAGGAAATGTCTTCCCAATTTCCCCAGAGAATGCAGTAGTCCTCTAGGTGACAATTCTCACTGCAGTATATGTGGAGGGGGCTAAAATACCAGGGGGTCATTATTCACATGCATGGATGTCAATGTGGGGGTCCCATACTCACCCCTCAGCCTCACCCAGCAAGTCAGCTGTAGAAAACCATAAAGAAATGTCTGGCAAAGGCCCACAAATGGGGAAAATGATGAAATATGCACAGAGGCCTACACAGTGATATTACAGCAGGTCTTGCCATTGCAGTAAGGCTCTGAAGGGTGAGAGGTCTGAAACCCAAATGTCTGCCATTACAATCTAACCTGTAGTCTTTAAGACAAGACAGGCACCATACTACGCTAAATGGAACCAAAATGTAAAAGGAACATCAGAACAGTCTGTGCAAATGTGGACAGCTGACAGGTGTGCCTCCCATGCCCATGTCCCCATAGAAATGCAGTAACAGTAATGTTTTTAGGGTATAAGCAGCAGAGCGCACATTCCCAGGGCTGTCCAAATCAACTTGATAAATCGTTGCATGTCTACAATATGCAGGGGTCAATGAGCTGTGTATATATGTGGTCAATACTGTCATTATGTGGGCTGCACTTACTCCTGGCTGTCATGTCTTAGTGGCCTAGGCACAATACTGTTAAATTAAAAGTTAGTTTAAAATGTGTTTGAACTACAATATTCTTAAACTATTTTGTATACCTGAAAACTAACCTAATGTTTAAAACCTTTCCTTTTTAAATACATAATGAATTCCTCTCTATTATTTAACCCTGGTGGAAAACACGCATTTAATCTCACTTGCCAGCAGTATTCAAGCCACCCCAATTCTTCTTCAATATTTATCTTTGTAACATTGGGATGGATAAAATCTATAACTAAACATTTGAAATTAGTCTTACATTTACTTTCTAAATAATATTTTGCCAAACATTAGGTTAGTTTTCAGGTATACAGAATAGTTTAAGAATATTGTAGTTCAAACGCATTTTAAACTGATAACTTTTAATTGGATTGCTTAATTGAAGCAGCTTATTAATTGCTAAGAGTATTTAAATGAAGCAGTGTGTTGTAACCATTAGTCTGAAGAAATCTCCCTTTGGAGATGAAAGCGCTCACTTGTGGTTCTATAACAGCGTAATTACAGCATGTTTTCGTGTGTTTTATTGGATTTTGTCTTGTGGATTTTACTTCGTGAATTAAACTTCGTTTTTGTGCTATTCTGCCATTGTTTCTTTTTGGATTTGTGCTTTGTTTTGAAGCGTGCTGCTTTGCTCATCGCTAGCTGTATCACACTTAGTTGCTAGCAAAGACGGTTTCGCATTCACAGGAATAGTCTGTAGGATATGACATCTGGCATTCAAATGTATGCTATTATGTTATGACTTCAGTCTTTACTGGGTTGCTAGTGATTTGCCAGACATTACACAACTGTATAAGGCATTGACTACAAATATAAGGCAAATGTGGTCAGTCTGCAACACTCTAGACAGTTGAAAGGTATGAGCTCAGTATATAACATACAGTTCAACACACACTTTTGCACCAGTTGTGTACTATGCACATACCCTATATAAGTCTCTTACATTTGTAAGACAAGCATATGTATCAATGTAGCATTCACAGGTGACATATGAATATTTACAACATCCCAGGTAGCTGGTCTAGCAGTGTCACAGTCAGTACTGGACAGCAGACAATCCAGTACTAGTCATACATGAGCTGACCTTTTCTGGGGTGACTCAGGGGCCAGAGTTGTGATCTATGTCACTGCAGACAGGGCCAGCAGAAATGACCATAGGTGCCAGACAGCAACATGTGAACCCAGCAAATCTTGTTGCGACCTAGTGTTTAACTTCCTATTTCACATTATTGCATCCCCCTTCTGCATTCATTGATTGACATACCTGTTAAAGTGCTGAAGTGTTTCCTCAGAATAATGCTAATATTTAGGTTTGTAAAGTCACAGTCTGTCTTTGTGTAGACTGGTTCTGACCTGTTTTGCATAGGCAGCAGCCTGCCTTTTGTAGGTAATGCTCATGAGCAGCTGATGGCCTATGCACCAATTGATGTCTTTCACTTGCTACTTGCATCCAGAGCAGCTGTGTTGTTTTTTCATTAGCCAATGCCATAGCAACACAGTGCTATAATTAAGTCCTTCATGTGGGCCTTGCCCCTTTTTCTTGCCCGTGAAGAGGACAGTATGGCGTTGTGGGGGCTATAGCTTCACAGAAGGTAGGTGAAAATATCTCTTAGAATAAGAAATGTGGAGACAGCCCAACAAAATGGGTGACAAAGTTTCAGAATTGGGTACAGATTGTCGGTAAGTATTGCTGTTATACACATAGAATATTGCTAAATTAACAGGGTTTGTCTGGACATGCATTTTCTACGTGAACTTCACGTCTGACAGTGATATGTCTCTGACATACCTCTGAACTATCCAGATGTCCGCAAAATGCCCAGAGGTTTGCCTCTTATGTTTGGTCTATTCCTCAGACAATTTTTGTTTTTGAGAAATCAGTAGGATAATGTGAGGATTGAAGTCAGTAAATGTTGACATCCATTTGTGTTTAAGACATCATATCCTTCAGGGATATTATGTTACAACAAACTCTGTAACACCAGCAACTGTTTTAGTTTGTAACACCATTATGTAAGATATGTCCCTCTTTTTGGCTCCCTGTCCCCCAAGTATGTCAGGCTTTGTCCAGATGTCTTGCAGTGAGAGGTTCAGAGGTATGGTATATTATGATTTAGTGACTTCACTCCTGATATCATCCCACTGACTTAGCAGACTCCCGGAAGTGGTATGTGGCAGTGGCCATAAATATGGTCCCGCACCCTAGACATTCTGTGGAAATCTGTACAGTTTAGAGTTATGTGTGTCTGGCCATTGTTAACAGACTGTCAAGATTGTGTAGCAGTGTAGTGTGTACATGTTTGTTGGGCTGAATAGGGAGAGTGGCAGATATGAGTGTCATAGATCCTTTTCTGACTGTGCATGCTGCTACAGTTGCTGGTGGTCTATCAGGTGTATATGTTTGTCGGGGGAGTCTGAGAAATGTCCTGTAACACCTCAGAATTCCCAATAGACTGTGACCTGGGGCAGTATATGTCATTGTAGTGTGTGACTGGCAATCAGGATATGTTGTTCAAACAGTCATTATACTCTAAGGTTCAGTTGGGGTACTGGTATGTTGCTGTGACTGTGGTGCAAATGGTTCTGGGTGGACAATTTCTCACCGATATCTGCTTTTCCCTACAGTTACATCCCCGTAGTGCATGATATATTTGCAAATGCATGAGTAATTCCCCAGAGTTGATTTGGGGTAGTGTCATCCTGGTCTGACTGTAGTTTGAGAATGTGCTGGGTGAAATGATTGGCAGCACTTAGTGTTTTTACCTTCTGTTACACGACTGTGGTCATACCTCTCCACTGTCCAGATGCGTGACTCATATGTTTGCTCTGTTCCCAATACCAGTTGTGGTTTTCTGACAAATCACTGGGGTGATGTGAGCATTGACATCAGTACATGATGGCAATAATTTGTGTTTCAGACCTGAAATCTATCAGAAACTATATGTTAAAACAAACCATGCTACTGTAGCAGACTTCTATGCTTATAACAGCCATATTTAAAATATGTCACTATTGTTTGCCCTTTATCCCCCAACTTTGTCAGTTTTTTTTCAGATGTCTTGCAGTAAGAGATTGAGTGTATATATATATATATATACATATATATATATATATATATATATATATATATATATATATATGTGTGTGTGTGTGTGTGTGTGTGTGTGTGTGTGTGTGTGTGTTTGTATATGTGTGTGTGTGTGTGTGTGTGTGTGTGTGTTTGTGTGTGTGTGTGTGTGTGTGTGTGTATACACGTATATGTATATAAGGGTACTATGGATATATATTTTCCCTTATGTTAAATGACTGTAGTGCATGTTATGTTTGTAAAAGCATTTCAAATTTCTATAGTTCAGATAGTGTAGAGGTACATTGCTGTGATTGTAGTGCACAGGGTCCTGGGTGCCAAACTTGATAGTAGTGACTTTTTTTCATTAATGTTAAATGACCAGAATGCATGATATGTTTGTAAAAGCATTACAACTCCTTGCAGCTCAGATGGTGTAGCAGCAGATTGCTGTGATTGCAGTGCACAGTGTCCTGGGTTCAAAACTTGGCAGGACTGATTATTTTGTTGCTGGGCAGAACAAGGGCTGATGGAGACAGAGTGATTAAAGCACTTTTAAGCAGTTGTAACCAGGTTTGTGCAGTTTTGCATGAAGCTAAGTGATGCTAACAGATGGTTAAGTTCCCTCATCTTCACTTAGTGCCGCTTACTCCCGCTTACACCTGTGCTAATTTTAAATAAAGAAAAGAAAAAAAGGATGATGGAAAATGGTGAAATGGGGGGAAGCAGGTGGTAAAACATTAGGAAAAGCAGCTAGGGATGTGCTGGATGGGTGTCAGAAAGGACCATAGCTCTACATTTCTTCTGCAACAACAGCTGTGAATAATGTGTAGAATTTGGAATTTACAGCCATACACCCCACAGGGAGGGGTGTTGGCGACAGACATTTGTAGAATAATTTGTGGGTAGATTGATTAATTTCATTGTGCATTGGGGCAAAATGTAGAGCTATGTATGGGGCAATGATATTTATGGGGGGGCAGATGCCTTTTTTTTAAGGTGAGAATGGAATGTTGGGGAAGGGCTGTAGGTATGTTTGGGGAGGTAGGTTGGGTAGGATGGGCTGCATTCACAGACAGACAAGACAGCAGACAGGGGCAGTACATGACACATGAGGGGGGGTAAACACCTTCAACGGGGAGGGTGGTTGGGAATATGTAGCCCATGAGTTCCCAAATGGATACAGTGTGACTGAGGTCCCCATCCATGGCAGTCAGCACTGCACTTTCATGGTCCTGAAAGTGTCTGTGTTGGGGGCTGGACAGGAGGGGCAGCCTGCCTCTCAAGGTGCATAAGATGGCCCTCCATCTGGCTCAGCCGTCCATCCGACTCCATGCGGAAGACGCTGCTCACCATACCCCAGAACTGGCAACAGGTGATGGGCTCCTCGCCATGCCCACCGCTGGGGGGGGTGGGACCCATCCCCTGAGGCAGTCCCACCCGAAGGTGGTGCAGGACCAGAGGAGGAGGCAGTTCCAGGTTGGGTTCCAGATGTGCTGGACCCCAGTGCCACAGCTAGATGAGGTGAAACAGATGGATCCGCTGGTATCTGCCTTCCCAAACATGCTATGGTGTTGAGGTTTTACAAAATATATTGTTTTGTCACGAACAAAACATTTCAAAATTAGTTGTAACAGCATGCGTGGGTGTTCCAATTAACCCCATACAACAGATATGAAACATTTGCATAGCAAACAGAACATATGCATAAATGAAACAACAGTATGTATTGTAACAACATGCCAATAACATTGACAGCAACAGGCCACCAGCAATGCTATTTGAAAAAGGTATTTTAACATGCAACCAATCAAATATATGAACAATCATGGAACACAAGTCCCAACACTAGGTTGTGAGAACAACTTACCGGTAGTATATGAATGATAATTATTGATGCAGATAAGGGGGAGAGGGACAAAAAGTCCATTAACAACTGTTTAGGCTTCTATTTTTCACAACAGTACTGCTCAGTACTCTATAGGTCTGCCCTCACTTTACATCTACCTATGGCCATAGCTTCTGTAGCACAAACATACCTGTTAAACTGTCAACCTGGAATGGTATGGGGCAAATTGTGACAACTCTTGGTACATGACTAGAGGGGACTTGTACATGTCAGGGTTACATATCTGGGACATAATGGGTATTCTGCACTGCTATGTGAGTGTACTACTGGCATACTTCACCTGGTTTCCTATCTGTGTCCAGGGTCATTGGCAGCAGTGACCACAAAGCTGTGATAGCGTGACACTTGAGAGACATGTATTGGGAAGAGTGCATGTTGTATGTACCTATCCTGCTGTCATTTGCAGGCATGGGGTTGAACAGTGGAACAGTTGTACATGGTGTATTAGTATACCCTTCATACAGCTACTACCAACATTTCTTTTCCTGTAAAACATGTGGAGAAAATATCTGTTAACACTACCTGACTGTTTCTACATTTATTCCTGATTCCCTGTGTGTAAATATGCACACATCTTACTACCACTCACTGAATTCGAACAGTGTCTGGGTGTGCAAAATTAACAACTAAGCTATTTCTCATCACACTGAGCTACTGGGGAACTGGTGTTTCTTGTTTAGCTGGTTTCTGTCTAATACTCTCTTGGTTAGACAGTCTGACCTTGTAATCCAGAGATGCATGCATGACAGATAGTTAGTGTACTGTGCATTAATCCTTTGAAATAATACAATCCAGAAAGCAAAGGTTAACACATGGCAATGGCTGCATGGGACACACTGTGATACATTACACATTACTATTTAGGGTTCAGAGCTTAGTGCAGTATATATTTCATATTTCATTTATATCTTGTTTTACAGCTTCACAATCTACAGTTTTTCTTAACAGCTGGTTCTCAGAACAACCTCAGTTAATGCATGCAGTCAAAGCCATATTTGCTGTGGAGAACCTGTATACATTCTAGTTCTACAACATACCAGAGTAAACAAAACAGTTTTTGGTATAGATCTTTATTACAGTGACATGACAGTGTTTTAGTACTACATGTCCTGTAGATCAATATTAGTCAGACAAACTTTATTGATTCGGTTAACACAGTAACAGTATACCTACTGGCAGTAAACAATATACTCCTTCTTAGCTATTTGCACTATATACTGCAAGATAGATTTGTACTCACCAGTCTGGCAGTGCAGGCTTAACAGTCTGTCGGCATGAGCTTTGATGTTGCTAGCCCTCTCTGCTGCAGTTATAGGGGAGAAAAACAAACATACATACCTGTCTATCACATACTCAGGTTAGAATTTGGTACAAAATACTTGATACTGATACACACTACTGGAGCATTCTGTGCCCATGCATCTTAGATCCACTGGTCCAAGAGCACCCCTTTCCTCTGGTATAGTCAGCATAATGATGCCATACATGTTCACCAGTTCAGGGGATGCTAGTAGAACCTCATTTTATGGATACTGCAGCATGGAAGAGGAGGGCATCTGTGGTTATGGTAAGATTTTACACAACTGTTCTTTGTTTTACTGGAGTGTGGCATGTCTTTCTACTGTGGTTCCACCCCACCCTCATCACTGCCTCAGTTATTTCCATGTAATCCTGTGCACATCAAAGATGCCTTGTGCACCCTACACCAAAGATGCTACATGTCTACTAATGGGAGCAACTTGCATGCATCTTGTTAGTTAATGCTTTACTGTGTGTTCGGAGGCCATTTTTATCATTTGGGATCAAGTAGTACTTGAATGCAGTAGCTGTCTAATGAAGCAGTGCTAGCACTGCCATCTTCACAATAGTAGTATAGTTTACCTTTTTTCTAGCTGCACCCTAAGATGGCCATAGTATTGCCCTGTGTGTGAGGGTCCTTCTAAATGGAAACTTGGAGAGAAATTTTTAGTCTGTTTCTGTATTTGTGTGGTCTGGAATAGACCACCCTTCTCCTAGTCAGTTCAGACTTTTCTTTATTAGTTATCGTATGCACAGTGATGTATATGCTAACATAGTCTGGCCTCTGCTGTGAATGTTTACCGTACCTAGGAAAACAACACTTTAGAGGCAGTAGCTCTCCTTCCTTCCCTGACCTGGTTTCCTAGATGATACAGCTTTGTTTTCTTCAAATCTAGCTCTTCACTGAGGTCCATCCAGAGGGAGAACCAATTAACAAAAATGAACTGCAGCAGAGCCACTCTGGAGTATTGTGGCCTGAATTGCTGCTGATGAAACTGCTGTGTGTGTTCTGTGACCACTAGTGACCCTGGAAAACTTGGCCTGCATTCATTGTTCAGTTCACCATGTATGTTTTCTTTCGCCATCAGCCAGGTTCCTTGCATAGAGGTAAATAATCTTTACTTTAGCTTCCCAGCCGGTGGAAGAAAAAGTGGTGGAGTGCAGATAGGATTCCAAGGAACACAATGGGCAGAAGATGAGGAAGTAGGAAGATAAGAGATGATTGTATAGGGGTTGGTCACTGCAGTGCTGGGTAAACTTGGTAGACAGCTGGTTTTCAGTCATCTTGTCTATATGTGGTGTTTAGCTTTAACTGGCTTAATCTCAGACAAAATTGTTGTTCACCATGTTTGTAATGTGTCCTTTAAGAATGCTAGCATGCCCCTTGCCCTATTATAGGAAAAAAATGATACGTTGTACAACAGTCCAAGAGGACATGGAGAGCATCTGAAAGTTGTACTCTGTTGTTGTTGCTACAGATGCAGATAGTGGAGCATATGCAGCATGAAAACAGATCCATCAGAATTGTGCAACATCTTGGATTAATGTTCTTGCATGGCTTGTCTTATTGAAAATCCATTACTTAAAACTGGATAGAATAGCTGTTGGGTATTTTACTAATCTTCCAAGTAGGTGAGTTTCATTCATTTATTCAATTAAAGACTTGATCCATTTGAAATTCATTGGGGTGCCAGATTTTATCCTGGTCATAGTGGGTCTCTCAGAGTAAAGTGCTTGGTAGGATGTGAGTCTATTGGATGCAGAAATACAGTGAGGCATTTTAGAGGATTGCCAGTTCACATACTGTACATCTGTGGGGAGGGTGGGAGGTTGGCATAATGGTTAAGGTGTTTACCTTACAAACATAAGGTGCAGGGTTTGATTCTCACATGAGGTAATTGACTAGGCTGAAAATGGCCCACAAGGACAGTTAGCCTAGTACTTATCTATGAACCTATGGTAAGATCACATGCGAGATGGTCCCAAGCCTCCGTCTTGTATTGTGAGCCATGATACTGGCCTGCAGCAGTATTTTGTCATGGTTTTCTACAAGGAGTCCAGCCATGACCCTGGACTCCTGAATGCCCCAGCACTGCACCCGAAAGCATGCCCTTTCACCAGTGCTTGACATTGTACCTGCATAGATCAGCTACAACAGGTTCTGGCTGTATTCCCACCTGTTCAGGTTAAATAAAGCCATATTCCTGCCCTTTTCTGTCATTGTACCATTTTGAAACTGTTGAGCCCAACTTAGCGGTGTGCAAACCTGCTAAACTGTGTTGGGCACTGCTTAAAGGGGTAAGTGTTGAACGGCACTTAGCAGTGCACAAATCCGGTTACCCGAGCTGACTCCTGCTTAGAATTTCAGTCTAAGCAATGCTTACACTGGCAAAGCAGAGCTCAGCACTGCTAAGCATTGCTCAGTTTTCCTTTAAAAAAAACACTAGGTTGTAAATTATTTAATCATCACTGACATATTATTATGTGTATATGATTTACTTTACATGACATCCCCCTATATGCTTTCATTACATTACCTTGGGGTATGATTATATTGTACGGGACATGTGTATATCTGGGTGATTTCACATGTTATATGTCCTCACACTTCAATTTTGGACCAGCTACACTACCCTGGGTAACAAATATCACTTACTACATAATTTAACATAAAAAAAAATAATTTTAACAATGTTTTTCCATGTAAATATAAAGTGCCTGTCTTGGTACTTGAACCATGCACTCATAGGTTCATAGATTCATAGGTTGGTACTAGGCTGTCAGCCCTAGGGCCTATACACACCGAGCCATAACAATTTCCTGGCTATTTCTTCCCACACTATATAGTTCCCTGGACCCCTGTCTAGCAGGGCTACTGAAGTGATCCCTGGGATGAATTTCCTTTCTCCCATCCAGTCATCAAAGTTCCTTTTGAAGAGAGCCAAAGAAGTGCTCTGCTTGACATGTATGGGCAGTCTATTCCAGAGTCTGGGGAGTCTCTGGGTCAGGCACCTATCCCTCCAGCATGTTTTGTTTATTGTGATGACAAGGTTTAGATCCCTGGAGTGTGTGGCTCTGAGGGATTGGGATTTCTTTAAGTGTAGCATGTCCAACAACTCTGGGTTTGACATGGCCTTGTATGTTAAGCAGAGATCACCTTGGAGTAGACGATATGCCACAGAGTATAGCTGGAGTTTTTTAAGGTGGTCAGCATAGGGCATCTGCTTTAGGTCTGAGATTCTTTTAGTGAGGTGTTTCTGCCACCTTTCCTGTTGTTGCAGATGTCTGGAGAGGTACATACCAAATGGGGTGTTGTATTCTATAATGGGTCAAATGAGGGATGAGTACAGTGGGACAATGACCTCCTTTTTTCTGCATGAAAAGCCCTTAGTGATGACGTGCCACATAGAAGGATTTCCTGACTGTTGTGGCGATGTGGTTATTGAAGGTGAGACCACTGTCCACCTGTGTCCCTAAGTCTCTTATCACAGTTTTGGTGTTTAGTGTACTGCCATCTATGTGGTAATTCATGGGTACATGTTTTTCCCAAAGGGGATAACTATACATTTCTTGGCATTGAGCTTGAGCCCATGGCTCTGGCACCAAGCATCTGCTTCTGTAAGGCCCTTTTGTAGAGTATCAACATAATTTGGGGATTCAATAATGGCTCCCAGTTTGCAGTCATCTGCAAACTTTTTTAGCTAGAGCCCCTTAGTGTTGGCCTGTATTTCAGAGAAGTAGATGCCAAATAAGAGAGGTCCCAGGACTGAATCCTGAGGTACTCCACTTGTCACTTGTCTGAAGCTGGATTTGGAGTCAGCTACTTTTACAGTGTGGGTTCTGTCAGTAAGCCAGTTGGCAACCCATCGAGTGACGTAGGGATTAATGCCCAGCTTAGTAAGTTTATCTATGATTTCAGAGTGGGGGATGGTGTCAAAGGCCTTGGCGAGGTCCAGATAGGCTGTGTGGACTGCCTTACCCTCGTCCATGGCTCTGAATACTGATTCGAAGAAGTCAATCAGGTTCAGGAGACAAGATCAGTCCTTCATGAACCCAAACTGGGTGAGGTCCAGTGTTTTAAGGTTGCCAATGTCTTTGTTTATAAGTTCCATGATAATACGTTCCATGGCCTTGCAGATCAGGCTCGTCAGACTGATGGGGTGGTAGTTCCCTGGATCCAAGGTGGATCCCCCCTTGTGGAGTGGGATAACTGTAGCTGTGCACCACTCAGTGGGCATGAAGCCTGAGGTGAGGGTATGATTAAACATGACACTTAGGTGAGGTGCCAGTTCATTTTGTAGTTCATGTAGTATATAGCCTGGGATGTCATCTGGTCCCATGGATGCTGTATTCTTAGCTTTGGAGAGTGCATTTTTTTTACCTGTGTGGCCATTATTACCGGAATTTGTCAATCTTCTGGTATTGAGATGGGCCATTTAGGGGATGAGAGGGGCGTGAAGTTGGCACTGAATTGATCTGACAGGATATTGGCAATATCCTTGGGATCAGTATATTTAATGCCATTCTGTTGTAGCTCAGAGCAGATCTGAGCATTTTCATTCAGATTCTTGACATAGTTATAGAATGCCTTGTGGTTGTCTTTGGAATCTTTGGCAATTTTATTTTTGTAACTAGCTTTGGAGGACTTTATGAGAGATCGCAACTTCTTACTGAGGCTGGTAAGGGAGTTTTTTGCATCCTGGGATTTTCTTCTTTTCTGCAACAGTTTCTTCCTTTTGTTGTAAAGTTTGTTTATGGCAGGGGACCACCAGATTGGCTTCCTTTTTTTGGAGGAGAGCATCTTGGTTCTATTTGGGATGGCATGATTCATACATGAGTGGATGTGCTCGTACAGTGCCTTAGTGTAGGACTCGTCAGTCGAACTTTCAGCTGCCGTCTGCATGGGTGTCAAGAAGTTCGTAAATTCTGATGAGTAGCATGAAGTTGGCTTTGGAGAAGTTTGTTATGGAGGTTTCCTTACTGGTGGGTGGGGGTGGGATGTGGATGTTAAGGGTGATTATCTTATGGTCTGACCTGACCAACGAGGGGGTGACCATAGGTGTGGAGCATCGATTTCCCATGTTGGTAATGACCAGGTCTAGGATATTGGAGCCCCTGGTGGGACTATGGATTAATTGATCCAGGACATTGGAATGTATGAATTCCAAGAACCGTTGGGCAAAGGTCTTGGTACACGAGTAGTTTTCCCAATTAATGGCAGGGTAGTTGAAATCACCCAGTATTAGGGTGTTTGGTTGTATATTAATATTTTCAAGTATGTTCAGAAAGGTGTAGTGAGAATCTTGGGGCATGGTGAGGGATCTGTAGCAAGCTACAATTTGGATTGCAGTGTTAACTAGTGTTAGTTGCACCTGGAGAATTTCAGACACATTGTGTTGGGCAACTAACCTGGTGGTGTGAATATCCTTGGTGAATATGGACACTCCTCCACCTTTAGTGTTTAGATCCTGGTTTGGTGGCCTGCATGTAAAGCCGGGACTCAAACTACTATACTATTTCATTGTTAAAATTTTAGCTGTACATTTTTATTTAGTTCCTATGGGGTGTTTAAGCAATGCTGAGCATAGGGCTGCAATGTGCAAACCCACTCAGCTACACTTAAACATACCTTAGAATGAAAAAAAAGGAAATTAATAAAGTCACTTTATTTACATGTATCAATATTCCTTGTACGTCACAGTAAGTGAAATTGTAAGGGGACAGATAGGGACAGATTTTAAATATTACTCTTAGAAAATTAGAAAGTTGATAGAATAATAGGTTTTGCATTAGTCTGACTTTTCCGAAGGATGTTGAGTCTTCAACTCAAATGTTTGTCATTATTTAATGGCTCCAATCCTTTGCTACTTGCCAGGTAGGGACAGATATTTGTGGGAATACACTAAAAATATGAGGCAGACATCTGAACATTCTGCGAAAACCTGTACAGTTGGGAGGTATGGCCGTACAGCATTTTTGCAATGCAGGTGGTGTGTGACAGTACCTGTCACACACCCCCTGCATTTATTTAAAGATATCCTGACTATTTCAGTGTCCGTGGACACTGTTTTACGATTTATATTTGCTTTCACTGTCTGCAGACACTATAATGCATCTAAAAAGTGCCGTACAGCACTTTGAGAGTGCAGGGAGCACTACTAAAACATGCCCCCATGCACTCAGTAATGTTCATGTCTATTTAGCCTTAGCAGTAGTGCACCTTTTTGAATATGCAAGGCATGCTGCTGTTAAGGATATGTGGAAATAGACATGGTTCACTCCGTGCAGGAATAACACTATTCCTGCTCTGAGTTTATTGAATCCTGGTGGTGGTCTGTGTTTTGGGAAAAAATCTTGAAAGAAGAATTGTAGTGGAATGACTGATACCTTGACAGAGGCTTATACAGCATGTAGGCACTGAAAAGCAGATGCCCCAGAAGTCTCTTTCCACAGTCTCCTGAAATCTGTTTTATACACAGAATAACAGTCCAATGTTGTGACTATTTGGCTAGGGATGCATAAATTATTAATTAATATGGAGATCCAGAAAGAATAATTCTTACAAAATATGTATTGAATTATTCATATAGCTACTTAATATGTGGCTTCCTATTGACTGATAAAAAAAGCAAAAAAAGTAGGAAGCGGTGCCCAACAGCAGCAACCAAAGCAATTAAATAAAAAGCAAAACCAAAAGGCATCGAAACACAACCAAAACCATAAAAATAGAATGAGTTTAATGAATGATTAGCACTTTCACACTTCCAATTGTGCTTCATCAGACCTGGTCTGTGTGAAAGCGCTAACCATTCATTAAACTCATTCTATTTTTATAGTTTTGGTCATGTTTCGGTGCCTTTTGGTTTTGCTTTTTATTTCAGTAAAAAAAACTCTAAAAAGAAAAATGGGTTAGTGTGTGTCAGAAGTTCGGCTTTTTTTACATACACTATGTGACTAGATGTCTGACTCCATGGTGGATTATGTTAATTAAATAATTTCTTTCAGATTTGACCCAGCTGCAAAAATATTATTGGCAGGTACAGAAGGCCTACTTGTTGAAACTGTGTCCTCACCATATCAGACATACTTCCCAGGTATACCTTATATAGACTCAGTAAAGGCACAGCTTGTCAAAGACCAGAAACCAAATTATATATACATGACTATTTGGGGATAGCCATTAGTAAAATTCTGCTACTGGGACTGAAAATCAGAAACAATGGCAGGTGATCAGTTGCCAGTATAAAATGTTTTCAGTACAAATAGTACTGAAGCTGTTGTAGTCCTGTTAACTGTGTGCCACTGAGTTATAAAATACTGATATGACTGGTAGATTGGTGGTCATGGGATTAACGATGTTTGCTGGGTAGTTTCCTGGCTTTGGGATTAATGATGTATCTTAGTGGGTGGGTTTACTGGATAGATTGTTGGCCTTAAAATTAATGATGTAGCTTAGAGGGGTGGGGATTGCTGTATTGCCTCCTCAGTTTGGGGTTAATTATATAGTTCATAGGAATGGGGTTACTTAGGTAGCTTCCTGACCTTGAAATTAATGATGTAGTTTAGACGGGTAGGGCTATTAGGCAGTTTCCTGGCCTGGAGAAAATTACAGTATTCCTTGAAATTCAGGAGGTTTTGGTCTGCAGCAGTGAAGCTAGAACCTCAGGCCATTGAAACAGGGGAATGTTGTGGCATGTGCCCCTGCTGGATGAAAGATGCAGGTGAAGGGCTTAAACAGCCTTCATTGCTGACAGAACAATGTCTTTCTTTGACTTATTCTCACTAGCTTCTCCCTTTGGCAGTCTCTGAGAGGAATAAAAGGGAGAACAATTTGTCACAAGCTTCATTTGGACTGCAGGCTGTTGACTGCCTTCCCTACCAGGGATTGATATCAGAGTATAAGAAAAGAGAAAGGGACAGCAGAGTTCTAAGTGAAAGGCCTGCTCTGGTAGAGTTCTTAGTTGAATCTCAAACCGAAGCTGCTGTTAAAAATGGCAATTAGTAGGCCATATAAATATTACTCGATAACTATAAGAATCAATTAAAGGTTAGAAAAAAATTGGGAAAAGAGACTGGATAAGCAATTTACAAGGGAACAATGGGAGGACATATGCAAGGCTCCCAAGTATGCAACAAAGTTTAGAAGGTTTATGATTTTTGCTTGGAAGTGTTTGTATAGGTATTTTATACCCCAAACAGACTCGAAAAACATTTTCCTCAGGTAGATGACACATGTTGGAGATATGAAGGAGAAGAAAGCGATAACTGGGAACATATGTTTTGGGAGTGAAATGAGTTGGCAGATTTTACAAATTCCCTACAGAGTACTTTGTCAGAAATATTGGGTGAGCAAATATGTGTTACTAAGGAAATGATCCTTTTGAGCTGGGACATGGCATCTGAATGGCCTAGACATAGTAAGGCCTTATTAAGTTCAGTTCTGGTGTCTGCCAAAGAAAGCAATTACTAGAAAATGGAAATCAAAGTCCAAGTCAACTGTATTTGACATACTGAATGTTGTAACAGATATAAAGAACTGGAAGTGGGATCTTTAGCAAAGGGAACGAGCAAATTACATATAAATAAATGAAAACTGTGGGAGCAATACATGCAGAATAATGTTTTAGAGAAGGAGTGGAAGGCAGGAATTGAGCAATTTATGTAACGTTGGACTGATGATATTTGTTCATAGGTTCATAGGTTCATAGGTGTGTACTAGGCTAATGGCCCTGGGGCCTTTACAAGCCTAGCCATAGGATTACCCTGGCATAGTGCCACGTAACCTTAGTTCCCAGTGCCTCTGTCAAGTACAGCCACTGGTGTTATCCCTGGGGTGAATTTTCTGTTTCCCATCCACTCAGGAAAATTTCTCTTGAAGAGGATCAGCCAGGTGCTCTGTTTGACATGTATGGGAAGTCTGTTCCATAGCATGTGCAGTCTCTGGGTTATGAACCTGTCCCTCCAGCATGTTCCATTAATTGTGGTAATGAGGTTGAGGTCTCTGGAGTGTGTGGTGTGGAGGAATTGGGATTTCTTTTGATGTAGCATTTTTAACAGAGCTGGGTCAGACATGGCTCTGTAGGTCAAGCAGAGATCACAACAGACAGAGAATAGTTGGAGTTTTTTTAGTCTGTCTGTATAGGACATGTGTTTAAGGCCTAGGGTCCTCTTTGTGAGGTACTTTTGCAGCCTCTCCAGTTGTTGCAGATGTCTAGTGAGGTACATGCCAAATGGGGCATTGTACTCGATGATTGGCCTAATGAGGGAAGAGTAGAGGGAGACAATGACCTCTTTCTCCCTGGATGCAAAACCCTTAGCAATGAGATGTGCCACATAGAAGGATTTTCTGACCACAGTGGCAAAGAGTGATCAAAGTTTGCAACCCACCTAATGATATAAGGGTTGATGTCAAGCTTAAGTGAGTTTTTCTGTGATTCCTGAGTGGGGCATGGTATCAAAAGCCTTGGCCAGATCAAGGTAGGCTGTATGAACCACCTTGCCTTCATCCACAGCTCTGGTGACTGACTCAAAGAAGTTGACTAAGTTGAGCAGGCATGATCTACCCTTCACAAAACCAAACTGTGTGAGATCCAGAGTTTGGAGATTCCCTATATCCTTGTTTATTAGGTCCATGATGATGCATTCCATAGCTTTGCATATCAGACTCTTCAGGCTAATTGGGCGATAGTTCCCAGGGTCTGTAGTCGCTCCTCCTTTGTGGAGAAGGATAACTGTAGCAGTGCACCATTCAGCAGGGACAAAGCCTGAGGTGAGGCTGTCATTGAACAGAGCACACAGGTGAGGTGCCAGTTTACTCTGTAGTTCATGTAGAACACAACCAGGGATATTGTCAGGTCCCATAGAAGCTGTATTCTTGGCCTTGGACAGTGCTGTTTTAACCTGTGCAGCAGTAATACTGGGTGCCTGACAATCTACTGGTAGTGTGATTGGTCCTTTGGGGGAGAGAGGGGGGATAAATTTGTAAAAAAGAACGTGATTTACAATGTGTATAACTGGAATCATGTTAATATGGTTTGTTTTCTTTTATATTAATGCATGCTTGCCTATGTCTTATGTGATAATTTAATAAAGGTGTTAAAGAAATTATGATCTCTGGGAAATGGGCTGAGGAATGGGATATGCAGGGGGAAAACATATAGAGCTTTTGTTTTTGCTTTATGGCACTGTTTACTGGAAAGAAATTAGTGTCTCGCCACCTACTTAGCTGAATAAACTTCTTGAAACTTCAACAAGGCGTCTTTATTTCTTGCACAGAGAGGACATCAGAGATGGATTCTCCTAGATCTGCTAGCAAAGTGATTTTATCTGAACTAACCCTTTGTACTGTTTTTCAATTTTTCAGAAGATGCTGATAACTGATCAGTCGTTTGTTGAAAATATGCTGTAAGTTTCTGTTGGTTAGTTTATGCTACTGTAATAAATATCATCTGACAAATATTCATTTTAGCATTAATTTCATCACATGTAGTAAGTTATGAATCTGACTGCTTTCAAATGAGCTGCTGTAACATATTGCTGTCTTAGAGTTAGCACTCACAACTCCATTTTCTGTACAATCAATAAGTTTTTATTTTCTGCATCTCAAAACACAACATGAATCAGATCAAAAATTGAGCATATCAACATACACATAAATCTTTATAGGAAATATAAACAGTACTGTTTTTGGTAATCCAAAAACAGTTTCACAAATATTTCCCAAACCAGTGTCTGGTAAACAAAAACAATTTCAGAGTTTTCTATCAGACATTAATTCTGATACCACGTTTTGATAAAGCGTAACTCAGTATGTAATGCAGAGTTTTTGTAGAACACTCACGATATTTAGTCATGTCTTTGTATGCTTCCCTGTCTTTCTGTCTGTCTTATTTCAGAGTTAGCAGAAAACTTCCCATTCTGATTTTCTTTTCCATCGAACAGGCTGCAAGGATGTAGCCAGACACCATCAGTGGTACTCAGATGAGTACATTTATTTTCTGAACTCTGCGAAAAAGTATGTCTGCTGGAGTCCAAATGGTGCCTATAACAGTCAGAACTGATGCCTACAGCAAACATCTGTACACAGATTTTTTTATAAACAAGCCTGCTCAACTGCATTGCTGATGGAAGCCACAGATGAAAAAGGTCCATCATTCCTGCAGTGTCTAAGGAAAGCATTTATTTGGAGAAGTGTACATGTTCGGAGAATGAGATAGAGGCAAGAATATGAGGCTGCCACTATAACATGAAACATTCAGGTATACCCCTGACTGTACTCAGTACTTTAACGTTTCTCACTTCAGACCATAAAACATCTATCGAACAGTATGAAAATTCTTCTGTCCTGCTGTAAATTCCAAACAGTAAGCAGCACTATGCAATGCAGGGGTTCCATGCTGTAACATACTGTCCTGGACAATATGAAGAGAGATGTCATGCAGCTCTTTGACTAAGTATCAGTGTCAGGCCTAAACCTATCCCTGAACAGCATTTTACCTTTACCTAAAATGATTCCACAATACGAAGAAAAGATAATGACTTCAACAATTTTCTTAGCATCTGGTGTCATTCAAAGAGGGTACAGTATATATCTGCCTGGGAGGAGATGGTACACAATCCTAACTGCTTTGCCTGGGATGGCCTGCACTTACCCACCAAGACTATTGTATGTTGGCAACAACCTTATCCACTTCCATAATGCCTTTTTAGGTAAAGTCACTCTTCAAAAACTTCCAGCATAAAGCACAATTCAGGTAATATGAATGTACTGTTGTTCCATGCTAGGAGCCTTAATACAAAATACATTCCCCTACAGGCACCCTTGACTTTAGAATGCATCAATGTTTTTTGGGTAGAATACATCAATATTTGCATCATCACAGCGGTTGGGTTCAGTAATACTGAACACCCACCATCAGTGGAAGGTTTCAATGCCTACAATGCCTTCAGACTCAATGCACTAGATGAAGACAGTAAAGGAAGTGGGGTCTCTTTATTCAAAAAATTTACCTCTAGACTCATTAGATGGGATAATAATCTGGAGCTCCATATCCAGCTTACCATTAACAACCCATAACACAACATGGCTAACTATGGGACCCCTCTAGTATCCTCTTGGTCCATAATTCATACCTGTCTAATCTGGAAGCCCTAGGGATCCAGCCAAACACCACTCTACAAGGAGACTACAACTACCACTTCATCAACTGGGAAATGTATTACAAGCAGACTGCAACTACCACTTCATCAACTGGGAAACATATTATAAGGAGACTACAACTACAACTTCATCAACTGGGAAATGTATTACAAGGAGACTACAACTACCACTTCATCCATACATTTTGGCAACAGAACCCGGACCGAAATACAAAAGGTGGGGGTGTATCCATATTCATCAAGGATACCTACATCTCCAGGTTAGTGGCACAGCACGATGCTTCAGAGATCATCCATGTGCAACTAACAATGGGCAAAACTGCAATTCAAACTGTAGCTTGCTACAGATCACCCACCATGTTCCAGGACCCCCATTCCGCATTTCTGGAAACACTGGGAAACATAAAGGTCCTACCAAATACCCTAATATTGGGTAATTTCACTTACCCAAAAATTAACTGGGAGAACTACTCAAGTACTAACTCCCTTGCCCAACATTTCCTAGAATTTATAAACTCAAATGCCCTGGATGAACTGGTCAGCACTCCCACCAGAGGTGACAACATATTGGACCTGATCATCACCAACATGGGTGATCGGTGTTCCACACCGGAGGTCAACCCCTCACTGGTTAGATCTGACCATAAACAAATCACTCTGGATAGACACATTCCACCCCCCCCCAGACAAAGAAACCACAGTGAAAAACTTTTCAAAAGCAAACTTCATGTTACTTAAGACCAAGGTGGAAAATTTCAAATCCCCCATGCTAAAGGATAATGCTTTCCAAGCTGCAAAATCCTTTACTAATGCATTTTACGGGCATCTACAAGAATGCATGGATCATGCTATCCCAAGCAAAACCAAGACTCACTCCTCCAAGAAAAGGCAACCAGTCTGGTGGACCCCTGCCATAAATAAGCTATACAATAGAAGGAGGAAGCTAGTACAGAAAAGAGTAAAATCCCAAGAAGGGAAGACATCCCTGATCAGTATCAACAAGAAACTATGATCCCTCATAAAATAATCCAAGGCGAGTTTCGAAAGAAAAATTGCCAAGGACACAAAAGATAACCACAAGGCATTCTTTAGCTATGTCAAGAATCTAAGTGTCAATGCTCAGATCTGCTCAGAGTTAGTGCAGAATGGCACAAAATACACTGAACCGACTGATATCGCCAACATCCTGGCAGACAGGTTCAGTGCAAACTTCACTCCCCTCTCACTCCCAAAAGGGCCCATAACCATACCAGAAGAATGTAGAGCCCCTGAAATCATAGACACTCAAGTTAAAACAGCCCTCTCCAAAACCAAAAACACAGCATGACTGTGTCCCCGGCTATGTTCTACACAAGCTCAAAGACGAACTAACCTCTCACCTAAATGCACTGCTCAAACTCAGCCTCTCCACAGGCTATGTACCCATAAAGTGGCACACAGCAACAGTTATTTCACTCCACAAAGGTGGAGCCACAACAGACCCCAGGAACTATCACCCTATAAGCCTAACTAGTTTGGTCTGCAAAGCTATGGAGCGCAATATCATGGAACTCATTAACAGAGACATTGGGAACCTCTAAACACTGGACCCTACCCAGTTCAGCTTTGTTAAGAGCAGACCATGCCTCTTAAACCTGGTGGACTTCTTTGAGACAGTTACCAAGGCTATAGATGAGGGAAAGATGGTACACACAGCCTACCTAAACCTTGCAAAGGCCGTCAACATCATTCCCCATTCTGGTATTATAAACAAGCTCACCAGCCTGAACATAAACTCCTACATCACAAGATGGGTTGCCGACTGGCTCATGGACAGAACCCACATGGTGAGAGTTGCAGGAGCTAGGTCCGACTCTAAACCAGTTACAAGTGGCATTCCCCAGGGCTCAGTCCTAGGACTCCTCCTGTTTGGCATATACTTCTCAGAAGTTCAGGCAAGCACAGGAGGACTATGGCTGACCAAGTTGGCAGACGACTGCAAACTAGGGGCTATAACTGACACTCTGGTTGACACAGACATCCTCCAAAAGGGTCTCACTGAGACAGATACCTGGTGTCAAAATCATGACCTCAAGCTAAATGCCAAAACGTGCATAGTCATCCCCTTTGGAAAAAACAAAGTACCCACAAACTACCACAAAGGTGGTAGTCCCCTAAATATGGAAGACATAATAAAGGATCTGGGGACCCAAGTAGATAGTAATCTCTCCTTTGATAATCACATTGCCAAAGTGGTTAGAAAATCCTTCTATGTGGCCCACCTAATCACAAAAGGGTTTGCATCCAGATCAAAAGAGGTCATTGTACCCCTCTACTCATCACTCATCAGACCCATCATAGAGTACAATGCCCCATTTGGGATGTACCTTACAAGACACCTGCAACAGCTGGAAAGACCACAGAAGTACCTCACCAAGAGGATCACTGGCCTCAAACAGATGCCCTATGCAGCCCGACTGAAGAAACTCCAGCTGTACTTGGTTGCATACCACCTACCCAGAGGTGATCTCTCCCTGACATACAAGGCCATGTCCAACCCAGAGTTGATGGACATGCTCCACCTAAAGAAAACCATATCCCCTCGAGCCACATGCTCTAGGGATCTAAACCTCACCACAACAATAAATAGGACATGCTGGAGGGATAGATTCCTGTCCCAGAGACTTCCCATGCTCTGGAACAAGATCCCAATCTACATTAAGCAGAGCTCCTCGCTAACAATCTTCAAGAGAAACCTTGACGAGTGGATGGGAAACAGAATGTTTACCTCGGGGATCACTTCAGTGGCTCTGCTGGACAGAGGCACAGGGAACTAATCTAAGGAGGTGACAAAAGCCAACACATTCTGGCTAGGCTTATAAATGCCTTTGGGCAGATAGCCTAGTACCTACCTATAAACCTATGAACCTTTATGCCTACTAAGGGAGACGCAAATCTGGGCCTAATTCTCACCAATATGGGGCAGCTCTGCTCCCTACTGGTTGCAACCACCGCCCTATAAAATTGGACCATAAATCAGTTAGTTTCACAGTAAGACTGAAGCCAGAGACAGCCTCAGATAACCCATTAGTCGAAGATTATGCTAAAGCTAATCCTCTACAACTGAGTCGTGACCTGGCTAAACTCAACATTACCTTCCCACCCACTAACTTGTACACTAATAAAGAGTCCTTCGTTGTCAATTTCAATGCACATGTAAATAGCAGCATAGCTGCAGCTATGCCCTCAGAAGTAAATATAATGCTAAATTGAAAAAAAAATAAACTCCTGAGGTGGAACCCAAATATAAACAGGCCCTACAATAAAAAGAAAAGGCTCATTTAATTTTATGCATATAAAAATAAATGTAACTCTCCAAATGTCAACTGCGATTTTATTAAGCTTAACAGGGAACTCCAGTCCATAAACAAATCAACCAAAGCAATAGAAATAGCCTTCTAGGCAAAAGACAGTCATAAAGCCTTCTTTGACTATATAATTAACTTCAGAAACAATGCTTAGAACTGTGCAGAGCTAATAGTAAATGATATCACATACTCAGACCCTGAGGACATAGCCAATTTACAAGTGGATAAATTTAGCTCAAATGTCATCCTCTTCTCCCTCCATACAAATCCAGATCACATACGCACATCCACTCCCCTCCCCCAAATCTCTCAAAAGCAAGTCCTCAAAGCACTATCTAAGGCCAAGAACACTGCTTTTATGGGGCCTGATAACATACTAGGATACTTACTGGTGAGTCTGAAGCATGAATTATCAACCCCCCCTTACAGACGCTATTTAACCTCAGCTTCCAAGCAAGATAGTTTGTCAGAGGAGAGGATGACTTCCACAATTTTCCCCCTGCACTAAGATGAGGGCAACAGGCCTGGGTAATTATCAAATAACCAATTATGCTGACCAACTCCATCTGTAAGGCTTTGGAATGGATTATTGTGGAACTAATAAAAGGACAGAGGCAACCTGTAAACACTTGACCTCAGCCAGTTCAGTTTTGCTTGCCTCCTTAATCTGGTTGGCATCTTTAAGAAGGTTACTGAAGCAATGGATGAGGGAAAACCTCTATACACTTCACATCTAGACCTCACAAAGGTGTTTGACACTGTCCACATTAAGGTATAGTTACTAACTCTCCCAGCAAAATGTAAATGCCAATGTAACTCACCAGATAGCAAGGTGGCTCACAAATATGACCATGAAGTTACAGTAGGTGGACCTTCCTCCTCCAAAAGGTCTGCCACTGGTGGTGGACCTCAGGGGTTGTTCCTTGGGCTTTTACTCCTTGGCATTTACTCCTTGGAAGTCAAAGTCAATATTAAAGGCTTACAAATTACTGTAAGCTTGGTGCAATCAAAAACATTCTAGAAGACATCATGGTCATTCAGGAAGGACTTTATGAAACAAATAGCTGGTGTCAGAACCATACACTAAAACTATATGCCAAAAAATGTATACTAGTATCCTTTGACAAGCATGATGTTTCCTGCCGCTATCACAATGACAACACACCACTAAAAGATTACCCAGTAGTGAGGGCCATATAATGTTGATTAGCAGCATGAAATTGAAACTTAGAGCAAGCAAACACACATACACACACCCACAGACACACACACAGACACACACACACACATACACACACACACACACACACACACACACACACACACACACACACACACACACACACACACACACACACACACAAACACAAACACACACACATGCACACACAGCTTTCAACTTTAAGCCACAATTTTATTTGATAATTTAATGCTTTCATCCCATATATCAGAGACTTTCTAAAAACTAATCATCTTAACAGACCAATGTGTAACATAAAGCCTTAGATTACATGATTTGTGATATCATTATGATTCATTTTAGCAGGTGATATTTCTGCCTTCCTCAGAGATGATTGGCTTTATCAGGTGAGAGACTTGGGAACAAATATAGACAATGATCTGTCACTTGGTTACCACGTCTACTATTTTAAGGAAGTCCTTCACTACACAGCTTATCTGTAAGGAAATGGTGTCCTGGCCCACTGAAGTGGTCATCCTGCTCTTACCTGCACTTATAAGGCCAAACATTGAGCATAATGGCACCCTCTGTATCTACCTGTCCAAGTACTTGACATAACTTGAACAACCACAATGCTTTCTCACCAAGAAAATCAAAGGTCTAAAATATAAATGCTACACTGACTATCTTAAAGCGCTGTCCTTCTTGTTGGTATCATACAAGTTACTGAGGGATAATCTCTGCCTCACTTACAGAGCCTCTTCCATTCCTTTTCATACCTCCTGCACATGCACAAGTACACAGCCTCAACAGACTCTATTCTGTCAGACCTCCTGCACATCCACAAGTACACAGCCTCAACAGACTCTATTCTGTCATACCTCCTGCACATCCACAAGTACACAGACTCAGCAGACTCTATTCTGTCACACCTCCTGCATATCCACAAGTACACAGCCTCAGCAGATTCTATTATGTCATACCTCCTGCACATCCACAAGTACACAGCCTCAGCAGACTTTATTCTGTCATACCTCCTGCACATCCACAAGTACACAGCCACAGCAGACTTTATTCTGTCACACCTCCTGCATATCCACAAGTACACAGCCTCAGCAGATTCTATTCTGTCATACCTCCTGCACATCCACAAGTACACAGCCTCAGCAGACTTTATTCTGTCATACCTCCTGCACATCCACAAGTACACAGACTCAGCAGACTCTATTCTGTCACACCTCCTGCATATCCACAAGTACACAGCCTCAGCAGATTCTATTATGTCATACCTCCTGCACATCCACAAGTACACAGCCTCAGCAGACTTTATTCTGTCATACCTCCTGCACATCCACAAGTACACAGACTCAGCAGACTCTATTCTGTCACACCTCCTGCATATCCACAAGTACACAGCCTCAGCAGATTCTATTATGTCATACCTCCTGCACATCCACAAGTACACAGCCTCAGCAGACTTTATTCTGTCATACCTCCTGCACATCCACAAGTACACAGCCACAGCAGACTTTATTCTGTCACACCTCCTGCATATCCACAAGTACACAGCCTCAGCAGACTTTATTCTGTCATACCTCCTGCACATCCACAAGTACACAGCCACAGCAGACTTTATTCTGTCACACCTCCTGCATATCCACAAGTACACAGCCTCAGCAGATTCTATTATGTCATACCTCCTGCACATCCACAAGTACACAGCCTCAACAGACTCTATTCTGTCAGACCTCCTGAACATCCACAAGTACACAGCCTCAACATACTCTTTTCTGGCATACCTCCTGCACATCCACAAGGACACATCCTCAATAGACTCTATTCTATCAGACCTCCTGCACATCCATAAGTACACAGCCTCAACAGACTCTGTTCTGTTAGACCTGCTGTACATCCACAAGTACACAGCCTCAGCAGACTCTATTCTGTCAGACCTACTGCACATCCTCAAGTCCAATATTGGCAGAAATGGCCACTTAAGGGACCTTAATTTATTCTACAATTTAAATAGAAAATACTGGAGTGATTGACATGTTTCACAGAGAATACCACTTCTCAGGAATCATCTTCCTGTCCATATAAAGCAAAGTAAGTCTCTTGTTCTATTCAAATGTACTCTAAACATATGGATGAGAAACCACAAGTCCACCCCTGGTTTAGCATCCTAGTTCCTTATGGACAGGAATAACATGTAAAGGTCTGTCTAGCTCTGGGTTACTTGTACCTATAATACAAAGGGCACTGGGTAAATCAAAGTTAATATACTAGGGTTAATAACCTCTTGAGACTGCAGGGCTAGGTTTCTGAAGATCTTCACAGATCAGTAGCCTAGTAAGTACCTATGAATCTATGAACCTATAAACTTATAAATGAATGGCTTAGGATTTAAGGTAATTGATTTTGTAATCTAAGACTAAAATGAAAAGGCTAATTAATTCCCAAGCTCATGGTAGAGATATTGGAGGATTAGCGTAGAAGAGAATGAGAAAAAAAGAGAGACACGGCATGACAAAACATTTTATACAGGATTTTGCCCAGTGGCTGTATGGCTGGAAGAAAGGACAGAGTCACACTCTCATTTAAAACTGCATTATCACTTGACAGCAAAAGGTAAAATTTCCAAATGTAATAGTTGATGAAGAATCTCTAATATGATATGACAAAACCACTATACAATGTATCAAGAGCTGAAAAGAAGCAGGGAAGGAATATTAAATTCATTTGAGACCATAAATTAGCAATTCCAAGCAAGTCAGTTAACACATTTCTACATATTGTAGAAGTATGAAAAAAGGAATAGACAATATATAAAAATTAAAGAAGATGCATTGGAGTTCTGTGAATATTTTGCAGATTCTCTCTCTCTGTCCAGAATAAATCCAAACTGTTCAGAATAGATTAATGTAAGAAGAAACATTTTAAAACAGGTGACCCAAAAATGCACATGACATTTGTAGTCAATGCTAAGAAGTGATAAGATGGTAGGAATCTAAATAAATTGGGTGCTTACCAGGCTTTAATATAAAGGAGATAATGACCAGTCTACAAGAGAAAGAGGGAGGATGTGGAGTGATCTGAAAGACTGTGAGAAACCTTAATGTATAATTGTCTTAAACAATAAACATTAAAAAGTGCAACAACAACCTAAAAATTGGATATGGTCACGCCATATTATGGATACACACAGTTTGTCTAAGCCTTATTGACTGCCGGCTTTTATTTTTGAGTGACACTTATTAATCCTTATTGCATAATATATACCCTATTGCCTATTTTCTGCTTATTAAGTATGATGCAATGAAAACTCATTTGCATGTAAAAATGCCAATAACCACCAGTTGTGCATCCATGAATTTTTATTGTAGATTGACGGTCTCCCTCTGAATGAAGTTCATTAAGAAAATATAGAGATATATTAACCCAAAACTATGGAATCACAAACAAGACAAGTTTAGACAACAGAGTCTAAAAACACAATATCGCCATTAGTCAGTACAAAGACATGTGAATGTAAACAGCTCTGTTTTTTCTGGTATCCTTTACTCATGCAATCAGTAAATCCAGGTAACCCCCAAACAGTATGACATACTCTGTGTCCTTATATCTGTTTAACTTAAGGGATGGCCTGGAAACATGCTTCCACTAGAAACTTTATATCAGTATATTATGGCCTAGCAAGAATATGAAGCCAAATTCACCATAAAAAAATATATATTTGTGTTTGTTTTGTAATAAAATATAGTAATTTCCAACTCCCTCAAAATTAAGAACAATGAAAGGTAGCCATTGTTATTCTCAGGTTGGTATAATGGTTAAAGTATTCACATTAAACACACAAGATAGAAGGTTTGAATCTCACCTTTAAAAGGGACATTGGTTGGGCTTAAAAAATGGCCCACAAGGACAGCCAGCCTAGTATTTACCTATAAACCTATAAAGAAATCACTACAACTATGACATTTGCTACTTTTAGCCTGTTGGTAACTCAGGACTAACACACTAAGCACCAAACACTATTCATTTATTTACAAACAAAATTAAGCACAAACAATATAACTTGCTTGTGTCCTCTCATTTTAGTGAGCATCGACAACTGCAGGGTGACAGCAAAGTTATAGGCCTTGTAAAAGTAAGGCACGTTAGATAATACTCTGATATGCACAGTACATCAATCAACCATCATAGAAACGCAAAGCAGTGCACAGAGATAAGAAAGAAATGAAGTTTGAGAATACAGTGTCAGTTTTGTTTAAAATGTAAACCATTTCTTAAGTAAAGCCACTGTATAATAGCAATATACCATGCTTGGGTGTGTGTATTGATCATCTTTCCTCTTCAGTATTTTATCTCCTATTTCTCTCCATATTACTCAATGGTAATTTACTATAAACACGTTATTCTGCTGATTTTTTAGACTATCCTTGTCATCTGCTACTGTCTCACCTCTTTTATCTCTCACCAGTTCATACCATGTTTATTACCACAAACCCCTTCTATATACCTCTGATTGTATGTATTAAGTTTATTCTATGCTGGTTTACAGAGTCCATACTAGATGCACATTTCCTTTTCAAAATGTTTTGCCTCACAATAGTGATTTTCGGTTTCTCTACATCACTTCTCTACCATTGGAAATATTGTATAGATGTTTTTGAAACTTTTTGTGTACTCCTGAATGTATAATTCTTTTTTATGTGTATGTAACTTTTGTATCTGATGTATCATTTTATCCCACTGTGGAGCTTTTCTCCCTGGGTCTGTGCTGAAAATGAGCCACTAGCTCAGACAGACAAACCCGGTCAACAAATGTAAAATAAATAAAATAAAAATAAATAAATAACTTACCCACTATTGACTTTGTCTGACTATTCATGTTACACTCGTTATCAAACTACACCAAGCATGGATAAACAAAACATTATTCATGCCTGGACACACTGCTGTGTGTTGTCTGTCCCTTGCTTTCTGGAATGTTCCCAGTTAACCTACGGCAATAAATAAATAAAAATAACACTCCTATCTGGCTTCCACAGTGGTTTGAAATTTTTGCAACACATGGTTTGTCTTTGCAGTTTTTCTGAGAATGGAAGCTTAAAATGCAGGTATGTTAAGACTGTAAGTTCATATGAACTCTCATTTTAAAATAATTAAGAATATCATATGCCTCTTTAAAAGCACACCTGAAATCTAGAGTTCATGCTGGCAACACTTCACATGCACCTGCCAAATGTGCCTTTGTTTCTGACCTCGTGTCATCTAGGAATGCATATGTTTGGCATAAAAATGAAACAGCTTTTATTTCACTGAATAATTCAGTTGAAGAATAAGCAGCCATCAGTTCTTTTGAGATACGGCACTCTGTATGGATAAAAAGGAAACAGAGACTGTGCCAAACTTAAAATCTTGAAATGAATCTTAGAGAGATTTTGCATTCACAGCTATAATTTGTTAACATCAAATGAGAACTGAATGTAAACAAAAAGGCAAATCTTTTAACAGTGCTCATGATGATGGCATTAAACTTCCTTTCACTTACTTCCATGTTAATGAAAAACATTCCAGAGACAGTTCTGAGCCAAATATCCATGAAAAGTGTTTAGATGACTTGCAAATTATACCATTTACGTTCTTGCTTAATTATGTGAACAGCCATTACAATGCTTTGCTAATAAGGCACCCTTTCTGTTGTACTTCTGATCCTAGATACACTTTCATTTTAATTGTGGAATGGGGTAATCAAATTGCATATTTTAATGAAACATGATTAAAAGTGAATATTTGAAGCCTATTTTTTGTGAGAAAGCAGGAACAAATGAAACGATAATGTCTATTATCTGTCTCATACCCTTTTCTATTGCATCCTGTTAATTATCTGTACAGGCTGCAGAAAATTAAAGCTCTTTACTAAATATGTTTGAAAAAAAGTTGGCATGATGTTCAGGAAGAGAGCCTGCCTTCGTGTCCTATTAAATCAAACTGCCTGGTCTTCAGTGTGTGTTTAAAGATGACTTCTGTCATGTTGTTATCGTAACTCAGAGTATAGGTTAGCCATTCTCAAAAGTATTTTATTCAACCAGAAATTTGTCAGCTTTTCAGATTTTTTCCCATTCAAATTTTTTCTTCATCTTTATGAAACCAATCAGAAATTCAGCTTTCTTGTCAATTTCATTCTTTATCTAGATTAGAGTTTGGCTACATTTCTTTCTTTTACCGCATGTGACTAATATATTTTTATCTGGTGGCTTAGATTACATTTCACACAGTATCTCATACCACAAGTTCCAGGCCAGATGAATTCACTCAGTTTAGTACACAGACTGATTTATTAAAATAAATAAATAATTTCCGCAGTAAATGTTAACAGAAAACGTCAACCCTAATACCATTAAGAGCAAGTAACACTTCTCTGGTGCCTCGGCCTTAAAGAGACATTAAGCCTACACAATGTGGTATATAAATGCAATTGACATTCTGACCTCCCTGTTTTCCCTCCTCTGCCTATCCCATGCTGTCTTAATTGGCCCTGTGGATTTATGTCAGCTTTAGGTCACTTATACAGGCATTGAATAATTAAGAGTAAACATTGGGATTGAATATTCCATAATTATATTAGCATCTTTTTAAACGATAGGTCTGTCACATTCATTTGTTGTCAATGGCCTTAAAAATACTAAAACATTTCATGGAATGCTATTTACACTTAAAACTATTGATCATGACCAACATGCAAAGCAGACTTCTCAGTTGCCACTATTTTAGAGGAACGTTCTTATTTTCAGGGCTTCAACATTACCAG
Source organism: Protopterus annectens (assembly GCF_019279795.1). NCBI lineage: Eukaryota > Metazoa > Chordata > Ceratodontiformes > Protopteridae > Protopterus > Protopterus annectens. The sequence continues at coordinate 1,003,595,977 of NC_056737.1, forward strand.
CATAATAATGGTACCAATACTTTAACGAACACTTCTTACAGTTCCCTTTTTCAGCAGCAAAAATAAATGACTCTTGGTAGAATTTTGCAATACATATCATTAAAGTCTCCATATTTTATACTGTTTCTTTGATAATGTGCTTATATTTTTCTATTATTTTGGTAACTTTCTGTATTTTAAACAAGTATTTCTGGGTAGTATCCGCCATCCCTACTGGAAGTGGGAAAAGTTATGTGGTATATGGTATTTAAAGTTTATGTTAATTCGGTATCCAAATTTTTGGCTAGATGTTCCTACATTTCAGGGGTCTTTGTTCCTATTTTTAATGTTGGGAGATTAAGATGTATGAGCCAAAGATTAGTACATCACAAAATATAGGAGTTTTGAGTGGTAAAAACAACCACTGCTACCAGCAGGCAGTACAGCAAAGCAATTTTACATATAGTCAAAATGCCGTATTCGCTCCTCTTAAAGAAATTCTGCAAAAGGCACCAGTAAAGCCTTCACAGAGTAAACAGCCCCCAAAACAGAGGTGATAAACTACTTGCACATGGGTATAGGATGCAATATTTCAAATTGTGAACAGGCATTCCCCTGTGGAAATAATAACAGGCCATTTTATGTTTTGGCTCTGTCTGAAAAGGCAAATGGCTGTCCATTTCTAGATGGCTGTGCAGTTCTTTATTTAGTGCATTCATTTTCTACAGCTTCATTTTTTGTTTACTTCAGTCATCATCATCATCATCATGATCGACCCCCTTTTTCTCATTTTCTACATGGAGTTGGGGTGTCTTGCCAGCTATTGCCAGCTCTCTTGATTCAACACCGCTCTCCTACCTTCTTTGGCAGTCATGCCTGACTGTTGTAGGTCTTTTCTCACATAATGCATCCATCTCTTGGCTAGACACCCCTGTTTCTTCTTCCCTTTGTCTTTCCTCTCTCAAATACTTTTCACCAGACTGTGTCCTGCCTTCTTGCACATGCCAAGTCCACTCTGCACATGCCCAGTCCACTATTTTCTTCTCTCTTTGACCTTCCCAGCAATAAGAGCTACTCAGCCTTCTGCTCTGATATATCTCTGAGTGTCCCAAAAGTGTGCTTCCTACCACCCATCTCAAGGCCTTCATCAACATCACCCCATCTTCCCCAAATGCTCTGCCTTTACTGGCCAGGTTTCTGTACCATACAGTAGTGCTGGGCGCACCAGTTTTATACACCTTACTTTTCAGTTTTTTTGGCATTCTTCTGTCATAGATGACCCCTGACCCTCTGTGGTACTTTGCTGCAGCCTCTCTGATTCCAGCCTTGACCTCCTCACACAGACTTCATTTCTTTTCCACTATTTTCCCTTTTATCTCACTTCTCAGCTTCTTCTGATTTTCCCCTATTTGTTGCCATTACAACTGTCTTATCTGTACTCAGTTTCATTGCATGTGCCTACAGTTTTCATTCTATTTGTTGAAGCTCTTGTTCAGAGTCTGTTTGTAATTCCACATTCTGTGCATACAACATTGTTGCTCTGTGCCCTCTGACCCATTTACTAATGAAGTCCATCAAGAGTGTGAGCAACACTGGGCTCAGAGATGAATCCTGATGCACACCCACTCCCACTCCCACTAGGAACCCCTCTGAGTTCAAACACTGCTCGTAGTTGTGCTTTGGTTCCTTGTACATAGCTTGAACTAATTCTATCAATGATTATGGGACATCAAATCATCATAAGACTGCTCAAATCAGCTTTCCAAATGTCAGGTCATTTCTGCTGCATCCTGATCTGAACCCAAGTCACTCATGTTCCATCTTACTTTCTACTGCTCTGTGTATCCATTTATCAGTCGCCTTCTCCATCACTTTCATGTAGTGTGACAGAATTTTGATACTTCTGTACTGTCCACAGTTGCAAGTGTTCCATTTGTTCTCCTCTGCTGACACAAGAATACACATTATTTATATACACCTTTCTCTCAATACTGTTATGAGTACCCTCTGAAGTCATTTCTCCCCTACCTCACCGAATCATATGTGCAATGACCTTACTTGAGCCTGCTGTTTTCTCAGACTTGATTTGCCTTAATACTGTTCTTACTACTTCTAGGGTGGGCTCCTCCTCTTTTGTTACTATAGGCTGTCTCTGGATCAGTATATCTTCTATGGGATTTTCTGCATTCAGAAACGGCTGAAAGTACTCACGCCATATGCCTTTGAAGGCCTGTGAACCGGTTTGCTGGTTGTTGATATTATCCCTTAAAAATGGTATATGATGATTATTCTTAGCTTCTTAGCCTGGTATGTCTTTTTTATCTCTTACTTTTTCAAGCATTCCTTCTTTCTTTTTATAACTTCCTGGACCTCTGCATTCCACCACCAGGTTTCTTTGTATACATTTTTTTCCACACGTGGCTTGGCTCTATATACGCTCTGTAGGCCTGACACATGCTGGTTTGAGGCACTGCCATTGTTCTTCATCTCTGTCTATTTCTTATTTTAACTGAGGTGCTAGAGTCCTGAGTACTGAACTCTTGTTTTTTTCACTCCAGTTAACTCCCAGGTCTTCAGCTTAGCCACTGTTAACCATAGAGTTTTCGCTGATCACTGCTACCTGTTGAATATGGCCACCAGTCATTTAAGCAGTGATGTGTTTCACTGGGGTAACTTTGAAATCACTGATTCTATACCAGTACACTTGCCTTACTAAAAAGAAGTCTACCTGAGTTGCTTGCTGACCACTCTTTTATGTGATTTTGTGACTGTCTGTCTTGCAGCATAACGTGTTGGCCACCTTCACATCATTTGCGAGACAGAGGTCTAGAAATTCCACTCATTTTTTACTGTTGTTTCTCCACCCATGTGAACCTATGCAGTCCTCATATCCTGTTCTTACTGTCCCAATATGTGCATTTACATCACCCCTTACCAATTTCAACTCAAGTTGTCCTGCTTTATCTAGTAGGCCCTGAACTGCTGTCTAAATGCACTCTCTTCCTCACCATCACAACCCTGCTGTGGGGCACAGGCTGAGGTTATGAATAGTGCCCTGTCATTACACTGGAGACTGATTGCCATGAGTCTGTCACTAATTCTGATGACATCTCTCAATTTCTTCAGAAAACTGTCTCTCTCCCTGTAAACATCGATGTTGCAGTTTAAAGAAACAGCCAGAACATGAGAATGATTATTGATAAGTTCATAAATTTCCTTTTCAAAACAAGGAGTTCACAGCTCACAGTAAGGAACTCAGATACAATTTCAGAAAACACAGGCACAGAGCAAAAGCAGGCATCATATGCAGATTATATAGCATGTCTTTAAACCTTAAGAAAAGCAGACATCACATGCAGATTGTATACCATGCAAATGTCTTTAAATACTAAGGAAAGCAGACATCACATACAGTTATATACCATACAAATGTCTTTAAATATTAAGGAAAGCAGACATCACATGCAGATTATATACCATGCAAATGTCTTTAAATACTAAGGAAAGCAGACATCACATCAGATTATATACCATGCAAATGTCTATAAATATTAAGGAAAGCAGACATCACATGCAGAATATATACCATGCAAATTTCTTTAAATACTAAGGAAAGCAGACATCACATGCAGATTATATGACATGCAAATGTTTTTAAATACAAAGGAAAGCAGACATCACATGCAGATTATACACTATGCAAATGTCTTTAAATACTAAGGAAAGCAGACATCACATGCAGATTATACACCATGCAAATGTCTTTAAATACTAAGGAAAGCAGGCATCACATGCAGTCTTATATAGCATGCAAATGTCTTTAAATACACAGGAAACAGGTATCACATGCAGATTATATACCATGCAAATGTCTTTAAATACTAAGGAAAGCAGGCATCACATGCAGATTATATAGCATGCAAATGTCTTTAAATACTAAGGAAAGCAGGCATCATATGCAGATTATATACCATGCAAATGTCTTTAAATACTAAGGAAAGCAGGCATCACATGCATATTATATACCATGCAAATGTCTTTAAATATTAAGGAAAGCAGACATCACATGCAGATTATACAGCATGCAAATGTCTTTAAATATTAAGGAAAGAAGACATCACATACAGATTATACACCATGCAAATTTCTTTAAATCTTAAGAAAAGCAGATATCACATGCAGATTATATATATATATCACATGCAAATGTTTTTAAATACTAAGGAAAGCAGACATCACATGCAGATTATATACCATGCAAATGTCTTTAAATACAAAGGAAAGCATACATCACATGCATATTATATACCATGCACATGTCTTTAAATACTAAGGAAAGCAGACATCACATGCATATTATATACCATGCAAATTTCTTTAAATAGTAAGGAAAGCAGACATCACATACAGATTATATACCATGCACATGTCTTTAAATACTAAGGAAAGCAGACATCACATGCATATTATATACCATGCAAATGTCTTTAAATACTAAGGAAAGCAGACATCACATGCATATTATATACCGTGCAAATGTCTTTAAGTACTAAGGATATCCACGTCAGTACAGCCACTGTCTGTGATCAGTGTGCTACCATAGAGTGCACTGGAAATGTTCAAATTATTTTTATATATACATCATGCACATCAGCAAGTCAAATGTCAACAGAAATACTCTGTCTAGGGATTTAAGCAATTTCTGCAACATCAACAGAATTGTATGGAGGGATAGGTACATCTTGCAAAGGATGCGACTGCTCTGGAAAAGTCTCCCCATCCGCAGAAAACAAAGTTCATCTCTATCCATATTTAAGTGCAACTCAGATCTATAAATGGGAAACAGAAAATTTATCCTAGGACTGCCCCCTGTACTATTAATGGACAGCAGCTCCTAAATGCTTACTGCATACATGGGTCTCCTCAAATTATGTATGGAATGATCTCAGTTATTCTGATCAAGGATAATATTTAATTATCGACCATGGGATGGTAAGGCTAGTCTTTAAATAAGTCAGGCAGGTTAGTTTGAGCACAAAAAGGGAAACTGGCTAGGCTTAAAATAGCTGCCCATTACTTACCTATGAACCTTTGAACCTATGTATGCTCCTGCATGAGCTGTGGGCAATTTGTAGGGCACACTCTACATATGTGCCTGCTTTTTCAGACTTCATTATTTGAAAGCATCAGAACATGTATATAAGGTTTGGATTGCTTCAGGCTTTTACAGATGTAAACTGCAAAAGAGAGGTTTTCCTAACTATGCCAGGAGAAGTAGGGCAGTGGATGTGTAACATATGTCAGCACAACTAGCTGGATTTTTGTAAAGAATTATAAGTCATGTATATATCAAACTGATTTGTACAGATGCTTGTGTTGAAAATGTATTTGTAAAGTTGCTTGTGTTAAAAATGAACCACCAGTGGGTCCTGACTTTAACTGAAATAAATGTGTATGCTTTAACCGACAATACTAGAAGATAATACATTAATCTCAGTCCGAGCTAATGCTGAAAAATAGTAAAACAGAGAAACACCGACATTAAATGATCAAAAAATCTAATGAGCAAGACTGTAAAATGCTGACATTTGGCTGTACTTACCCCTCACTTATTTCTAAGTGGCAGAAATTAAGCTTAGAGATGAACATTGGATACATGAGACTGCTACTTGAACAACACATTATTATTGAGAATGATCTCAACACAGAGATCCACAAGTTTGAACATGAACTCAGTTTGTTAATGACCTTCCTGAAAATGAATGAGTTCATTAGTGAACTGTCTACCACATTAATTTCTTTAGACAGCAGACTCATGCTAGCTAAGAAAAAGAAATTAGAAAGGGATTGTTCCGATTTCCTTAAAGGGAACATGTTTTCATGGCTGAGGGAATAAGCACGTAGGGGGAACACCTTCCGTCCCTCAGAGAGAAGACAATCTACAAATACATCTGTTCAACCGTCACCACCGACTGATGTGACATCATTTCCACCCCTCAATGTTGAGATGGGTTCCACTAATTCAGAGACTTCCACTGAACCTACAGCCCAGGTAGAACAACAAGTTATTGCTACTTCACAACCTGTCGTTAGAAGGAAAGAAATTCCCCAGACTTCTTATATAGATATGCCAGCAGGTGACTTGACATCGCTCCCTTTTCCCCTTCCATTTCGACAGGTTCAACAGCACACGTGGAGTCCACAGTATACAGGGAGAAAACAGAAAGCTTCGCTGGAAGAAGCACAACTAGAATTCCAGAAGAAGTCACTGAAACCGGTAAATCGGAACTCATAATAAATGTATCCAATTATCATTTAACGAATGAGGAGATAGCAGTTTTAAGTAAGGGTTTATCCTTCAGACCTTCGCAGCACGCAGATGTTGTAGATTTAATTATTGACCTGAAATGCTTTACTAGGAATTTAACACAGTCTTTACAATATAAAAACAATGATAATGGTACTGATGATTCACAGGTTTTTAAAAGGCCCTCCTCTTACATACCACCGACGCATCCAGTAATTGATAGCTTTGAGAAAGCTTGTGAGAGAGATTTGTTGTCTGTTTTTCACCTTGAACGACAGAAACCCAAACCAGAATTTCACAATTTAAGCAGAGGAGAGAGAGATGCATTGAAAACACTTGAGAATAACCCCTCCATTGTTATTAGACAAGCAGATAAGGGGGGAGCAGTTGTATTATTAGATGCTGAATTTTATAATGTGACCATTAATAATATGTTGTTAGATACTAAGACATATAAATGTTTAACTACTGCTCAATTAGATGTATTGATTAAGAGGGTATACGATGATCTTTATGACATGTTGATCTGTACCATTATTGATGAACAATTGTATAAATATCTATTGAAGGAGATACCTCTTGTACCAACATTCAGAAGGCTACCCAAGGTACATAAAACCTTGGTAAACCCTCCTTTAAGACCCACTGTCTCTAGTAAAGGATGGCTCACAGAAGCCATGTCTATTTTCATGGAAAAAGTTACGACCTGTAGTAGAGTCCACTGAATCCATTCTGAGAGACACACAACATTTTCTAGAGACTTTAGTACCATATATTGAAGATGATTACATGATGGATGATGATTTTATGGTGACGTTAGATGTTACGTCACTCTTCACCAGTATACCTAATGATATTGGTATTGAATACCTAAGGTTGTTTTTGATACAGAAGGGGTTTACTAATGACAACATAATCAGAATAACAATGCTAATGGATTTAATTTTGAACAATAACGTCTTTACATATGAAAAGAGATATTTTGTACAGGTGACAGGTGTGGCAATGGGTACACCCTGTGCCAACTCTTATGCCAGTTTAGTATTGGCATATTGGGAACATACTTATATCTTAGAGCATATGTTTTTTTCAAAATACATCAAATACTACAGACGTTTTGTAGATGACGTCTTTCTCATTTGGAGAGATGACCTCTTAACATTGAATGATTTCATTACCTACATTAATGGTACCATGACTTTCCTTGCTTTAATTGGTAAGAACTCACAGACGCAGATTGAATTTCTGAATGTATTATTAAAAAAGTGCAACAACACGATTACCACAGAAGTTTATAGGAAAGATTGTAGAAGGAATGCTTTTTTACATCGAGACAGCATGCATCCAACACATATTCATCAAAATATAGTTAAGAGCCAGGCACTTAGAGTTTCTCGTATAATCAGTGATGATAATGTGTTCTCAGAAGCCATTTCAGACATGAAGACAGAATTTGTAGCTAGGAGTTACCATCAGAAGGATTTAGATGTACTACGAGATGTAGAACGGAGTACAATAGGCCAACTCTTTATTAAGAGAGGTAGACCTACACATATTAGAAAAACACAAAGTTCTATTAGTACTCCGAATAGATTTTTCATTCCATACACAAACAGGAATAAAAAAGTGACACAATTGATCAAAAGGAATTGGAACTTATTATTATTGGATAAAGACGTTGAGAAGATAGCTGGCACTGTTCCTAGTTTTTGTTATAAGAACATTAAATCCTTGAATCAGATTTTATGTTATGAACACAGAAGTCAGAGACCTAAGCCATCCATCAGAAAAGGAACTTTTCCTTGTCATCATTGTAATCAATGTTCTTATATAGCCAGCACTAATATATTTATACATCCAGATACCCATATCAAATATGAGTTTCAATATTATGCAGATTGCAGAACCAGGAATGTTGTTTACCTCGCTACTTGTCAAAAATGTCATAGCTTTTATGTAGGTAAAACAAACAGAATGCTACGAGAAAGAATAAGAGAACATATATATGCCATTAGCAAAGAAAATGACAATAATGCAATAGCCAAACATGTTATTAATAGTAATACTTCACATAATTTTAAATTCTTAGTTCTAGAATTTATTGCCACTACAGTGAGATTAGGTGACACAGGCAATTACACTGAAAAAGAGGAGGGGAAATGGATTATCAGGCTACAAGCTGATAAAGGTCATGGTTTGAATTAAAGGGTTTCTCTTAAACCCTTTCTAAAAGATCGAGCATTAAAACATTAAAAGAAATGTTCACTTTTCAGGTTATCATACAGCATTATGAAGTAAACACATAGTCACTACACTTTTCATTTTTTGCATATAATCATGCATAATTGGTTAACATACATATATATTGTCCATTTAATATTGTTTCATGAAGCTATGATGTTACAGTCTTGCTCATTAGATTTTTTGATCATTTAATGTTATATTTTTTATATATGTAAGATTTTATGAACACAGACACTTTAAGAAGTAATTGATTTTTAATTGTTTGATTGTTTTTAACCACTATTTAAGCAGACTTGTCATTACTGGTTTTCAGAAAGTCTGATGAAACGTTTTACACAAATGTGAAAGCGCTTACAGATTTTGCAAATTAAAGGATTTTTTACTTGACTTTTGGTCGGCTTCGATTGCCTTGATGTACCAAACTTTCGTTTTTTATTGAACGTTGAAAAATAGTTGAAATTAAATCAGGCCATAAAGATTGTATCTTACAGTTCTGCTTTCAGCCAGAGACAAAAGGTCCGGGAAAACAAGTATTAGGAAGCCTTCTTTATCATCTATAGCAGGGAGATAATTGCTAGTCTGGAAGGGTAGAGATTTGAAATTGTTTTATGACTTCCAGGAGCTGCAGCAGTTCTGAGCAAAGCTCTGTCTCTGTGTATGGTAACACATAGTTGCTAAAATCCTGGCAGCCTCTAATGTTGGTGATAGTGTGGGAAACAAAGTCAGATGACCAGATGTGATGTCATTCTGTAAGCTATCTCAGAAATAATATTTAGATATTATATTGAGAAGTCTGTCAGTCAGAATGGGCACTCTGTTTTTGGAACTTGACATAGAAGGATCTCTCACCTACTTCATCTTGCCTTGCTCCAGTCAGCGGACCAGGGAATAGCATTCTTTAGATTAGTCATGAAAATATAGTGAGATTAATTCAGTATTGTTTTTCTGTAACTGTGTGAACCTGTCCACCTGTGTTATTTTTAATATTTCCTGTGATTGAAACTCTGGTGTTTACAATAAACAGATATTTAGTATTTTCTTGTTCTTTTATTATTTACTATTAAATATATTTAAGCTTTTCATTGTGGCTGGTTCTTTGAAAAAAATATTTAAGATTTGAGAGTATTTGCATATATTTATTTGGTGATAACTGTGGCCACTCCTGAAAGCTTAGCTGTTTTGTCAACATTACCATTTGTATTAATATTAACTTCACTCAGTATAACTGGATACCCTTTTAAGAGCCTTAGCGTAAGTGACTGGTGGCAGTGAATCTACCTTGTAGTCTGGGCAAAGTTGGTAGAGCAGGTATTCTGTGTCAGCCTTTTCCAGATGTATGTGTGTAAAAATTAAATCAGAAAGAGAGTGTGTGTGTCAGCTATTTGGAGTAGGGATACAAAGCATGGGTTTTACAGAGAAAGAGAGGTGGAAGACTTGACTTGGACACCAGCTTAGGACTAAAGTTTGTAGCTGTGCCAGTCGGGAGTCTTACTGGGGACCTGGGGAGAGACAGAGAGAGAGAAACCCAGACCCTGGGATGAGTGTGTTCCCTGTTTGCTCTTAAGGGAAATTGTGCTTGATACAGAGAGGTATCCATCTGGAAATACTGAGTGTATCAATTTGTATTCCAAGTAAATGTCCCTCTCCAGTGTCAGAAGTGAGGATTCAGGAAACTAGATTACTGGCCCAGAGTGGGGACATCACACATGGATCCAGATGCCTTTATTATTCTATTTTATTTTATCTTTACATGTGTAAGTGAACTTCCTTTTCATCCATAATCTGGGCCATGAAGATAAGGGTTTCTTTAATATATGTATATATATATATATATATATATATATATATATATATATATATATATATACATATATATATATATATTTGTACATACAATTTTAGAAAAAACAATCAAATTGCACATTTTTGGAGGTGAGAGGAATCTGAAGCACCCTGAGAAAACTCCAATAGATGTGAGGGTGCATACAAACTCCAGCCAGGCAGTGACTGGTAGTGATTCCAGCTCATATTTTCAAGACTGCAACCTCATGATTTCAAGTATAGCAATCCAAAATAACAGACTGAGGTGGCCAATATAGTGTTTTAGTATGTATCACACACTGACACATTTCATATGTTATTCTCCAGCCGTATGTGCTGCTGGGTTTTTGTCATTCAGCCTTTTTAACCTTTTTACTTTGGTCTTTCTACTTTCAGTCATTTGTCATTAAAGATTTAGCAAGGCACTCTTTGAAATATTGTGCTTTTAATAAAAAGTCTATTAGCTAATCTCTCTCTCTCTCTCTCCTGCTTGATTAATTCTGTGCTCTCTGTGTAAGTTAACCTGTACAACAGTATTTTATGTGTGCATTAGATCATTGTCTTTACTGGTTCTCTGTAGCTAAATTTTCTTTATGGACGAAGTTATAGCTTAAAAAGGATTAGTTTGAATTGGTCTATTAATCTATTTATAAGGTTAACAGATATTAGGAAAGTAAGCAAATAAAGTTAATCTAGTTCAAGGCACAGCCTCAGTGAAGATGAAATCCATATGCTTCCTGGTGATGGTATAAATACCAGTATGCAGCTTTCAAATGGGAATCTCCTACAGCTTTCACCCAGTCACTTTATCTATTGCAACTCTAAATTGTGGGTGCCATTTAGATATGACATCTGAGACTAGACAAACAGCCAGATTTAGATCTCATCTTAATGTTACATCATTGTGAAACACCTATATTTTACATCTCCAAACCTCCTGTTGCATTTTTCCTGGAGTAGTTGGTAGAAGGATAAGTCACATAGATGTAAAAATCTTTTAAATATCTTATCCATGGAAATATACGCTGGAAAGTGCAGAAACATAGTAAAGAATCCCAGGTGATCTGAATATGAAATAACTTTTTTTAATGTTGGTGACAGTGAATAAATTTGGGAACAGTAAGAACTCGAGGCCCTAGCCTTCAGAAACTCCTACTGTCAGTGTACCTCCATAGAGGTTGGCTTGTGAATTTTTTATGTAAAGTGCAGATGTTGACTTTGTGAAATTTGATTGTGTAAAGCTACTGTTGTTTAGATAATTTGTTGTCTTATGATATAATGTCATGGGGATGCAAAAAAGGTATAACTGATTTATGAAAAGTGAGTAGTTTGTTGTGTTGGATTGACAATTCTTTGGCATCCACGTGTAACCTGTTGCTCTGAAGATTACAACCTTGTACATGCAGATGTATATTGCTGACTCTCTTCGTATAGCGTTTGTTGTAATTTTTCTTAGATCAATGCAAAATCTGTTTATCATGTCAATTACTTCTACTGTCATGAAAATTGTATACAAACTCATGAATGTGTATGTCTACAATTATATCTTTATACGTGGATCTTTTCTCCCTGGGCCTCTGCTGAGAAAGGATTTGTGTCCAGTCAGATTTTCCTGGCAAACAAATGTAAAATAAATAATTAAACAAATAAAGTTTCAGACACGCTTATGTAGTTATAACAAATGTATCAATTAGTTTATTTCTGTCTGATGCTGATGGCAGTTCAAGGATTTATTATGGATATCAGTGGCCTGGTTGTGAAGGGACAGGACAGTATCAGAAAATAAGGATGAAGCTTATCTGCATGCAAAAATCTAGATCAAAAAAGACAAGTGCAGTGACCTGAAAGATATGATATACAGTCTAGAAAGACAGAATGTTTGCCTAATTATACCTTAAACAATGGCTAAATACACTTTTTTAGTAGCTGAGGGTCACAACCTACTATTCAGACTTTTTTCATTCAGGTATATTGTTTGGTTACAGGACTGTGTTCATATGAACAAAGTGTATGCATGTATCCTGTATTTTATTGTTTTTTTAGTCTTCACATGCCCCATTGGCTAGGTACTGTGGCCATACTGTCACTCAGCATAAAAACAATCTGGTTCTGCCACTGGGTACACTTCACCATACCAATGCCAGCAGTGTGACGGCTACTAGTCACTCTGACAGCTGACCTCCTACTTCATACCAGACATCCACCTTATGAAGTGCTTCCAAAAGTTATGCCCTGAACTCTCTAACAGAAACAGCCTTATTCTGCTCTTGTGAACACATCAGGCATGCTTGTTGAAACACCCCACCATTATCAGTCATCTCTATGAATCTACAGCAGTACAAAATGGCAGCAGAAAACTCTTTATTTTATTTGGGATTTTTAATCACTAGTGGTACACCTTAGCACTGTGTTGTAGTGAAATGCATGGACTTGCAGACTCTGCCTGCACAAGTGGTCATGCACTACGTGTTGGTGATGAGCTGCAGAATGTGTGTGTGCACGTGTGTGCATGTGTGTGTGCTGGTGTGTGTTGTGTGTGTGGGCATGTACGTGCACGTGTGTGTGTGTGTGTGTGTGTGTGTGTGTGTGTGTGTGTGTGTGTGTGTGTGTGTGTGTGTGTGAGTGCGTGTGTGTGTGTATTTGTGTTTGTGTGTGTGTTGTGTGTTTGTGTGTGTGTGTATGTGTGTGCAGCGTGTGCATGTGTGTGTGTGCATGTGTGTATATGTGCATATGTTTGCATGTGTGCATGTGTGCATGTGTGTGGGTGTGTGTCTGTCTCTGTGTGTTTATGTGTGTGTGTGCCTGTCTGTATGTGTCTGCGTGTGTGTGTGTGTGCATGTGTGCATGTGATGTTTGTGTGTGTGTGTGTGTTTGCGTGTGTGCGTGTGTGCATGTGTGCATGTGTGTACGTGCACATGTGCATGTGTGTGTTGTGTGAGTGTGCTCGCGTGCGTGTGTGTGTATGTTTGTATGTGTGTGTGCATGTGTGTGTACGTGCGTGCATGTGTGCGTGTGTGTGTGCGCGCGCGCATGTGTGTGTGTGTGTGTGTGCATGTCTGTGTATGTGTGCGCACGTGTGTGTGTGTGTGTGTGTGTGTGTGTGTGTGTGTGTGTGTGTGTGTGTGTGTGTGTGTGTGTGTGTGTGTGTGTGTGTGTGTGTGTGCGTGTGTGTGCGTGTGTGTGTGTGTGTGTGTGTGCGCGTGTGCTCTTTATGTCACTGATGCATGTCTGCTAAACACAGCACTTTACAGATATGTAAAATATTTAGGATTCAAAATACTAAATCTTAGTAAGAGTTCTTGCCAATTCGTCATGTTTAATACCAAAACGTGCAGCACTGAAGCAGGAGCAGCAGACCAGTCTGAGGCGTGTGAAGTGATATCTGACAGCATAGAAGCAACAATTCTACAAGGTGGAGCTCATAGGAGATACACAGAGGTCTACAATGCTGTGGCAAGGGGTATTAGGGTATTACAGCAGTGTCACTGTTGTGGTAAGGGGTATTGGGGTATTACAGCAGTGTCAATGCTGTGGTAAAAGGTATTAGGGTATTACAGCAGTGCCACTGCTGTGGTAAGGGGTATTAGGGTATTACAGCAGTGCTGTGGTAAGGGGTACTGGGGTAGTAGTGTTAGCCATGTGGTAAGGAGTACTGGGGTATTACAGCAGTGTCAGTGTTGTGGTAAGGGCTAGTGGGGTATTACAGCTGTGTCACTGCTGTGGTAAGAGGTATTGGGGTATTACAGCTGTGTTACTGCTGTGTTAAGGGGTATTGGAGTATTACAGCAGTGTCAATGCTCTGATAAAGGGTATTGGGATATTACAGCAGTGTCAGTGCTGTGTTAATGGTTATTGGGGTATTACAACAGTGTCAGTGCTGTAGTAAGGGGTATTGGGGTATTACAGCCGTGTCACTGCTGTGGTAAGGGGTGCTGGGGTATTACAGCAATGTCAATGCTATGGTAAGTGGTATTGGGGTATTACAGCAGTGTCATATTAATAGCCTCTTCTAACAGTAAGTTAAGCTTGGTAACACCAATGTTCAGCATTATGCTTTCCTATATTTACCTGTAGGTAATGTGTGGATGTTGTGCATTACAGACCTACAACTGTATCAGAGGGATAGAAGTTCACAGCGACTCTACTGTGCCCCCTTCTCTTACTCTTTACTGCATTACACCACGGTTCCGCTGTTGTATATGTGTCTGTGTGCACATCCCTGCTCGAGCATGGGCACAGATAACATTACTGCATGAATAACTACATTACTAGTACGCAATTTCCTGGGCTGGTATGGTCAGCAATCAGCAACCTAATAACTTCCTTCATCACTTCCTGCATGCCCTCACATGGTGTTCTCATCTGCCATGGGGTTCATCTTTTGGGACATTCACACACATATCCTGGATCCATGTGCCACCCATGTGCACCTGAGAGTTACTACACTTGTTGAGAGTGAAGCTTCCACTCCATACACATTCCAGTGAACACTGTTACATATTGCATGTATATTCCTACAAAAGCCCAACATAGTTTCCATACATTCAGCAAGTCACAAAAATGGGAGTTATGCTTTTCCAAATATTACATTTCAAAACATATTTGAAAAGTATATATATATAAAACTGAAAACACTAGAGGGGATAAATGTATCACCAAACACCATCATACTAGGTGACTTCAATTACCCTAATATAGACTGGGAACACTACACAAGCCCAAACACCCTAGCCCAAAAGTTCCTGGAATTCATAAACTCAAATGCCATGGAACAACTAGTCACCATCCCCACAAGAGGAGATAACATACTTGATCTCATCATCACGAACATGGGAGCACAATGCTCAACACCAGAAGTATACCCCTCACTGGTGAGATCAGATCACAAACTAATCTCGCTGGAGGTCCTCATCCCACCCCCACCTGAAATAAAAAAGACCACAGTGAAGAACTTCTCGAAAGCCGACTTCACACTTCTAAAGACTAGTGTGGTCTCCTTTAAGGCCCCCGAGCCAGCGGAAAACAGTACTCAAGCCGCTGAATCACTTACAAATGCCTTCTACCAGCACCTGCAGGACTGCATGGATAAGGCAATCCCAAGCAAAACAAAGACTCTTTGTACCAAAGGCAAGCGTCCAGTCTGGTGGACCCCAGCCATAAACAAACTCTACAACAAAAGAGGAAGCTACTACAAGATAAAGCAAAATCCTTAAAAGGTAAGACACCCTTGATCACTATAAGTAAAAAACTAAGAGCTCTCATAAAATCATCCAAAGCAAATTTTGAGAGTAAAATAGCTAAAGACTCAAAAGACAATCATAAGGCCTTCTTTAGCTATGTTAGAAACCTGGGAGGAAATTCCCAGATATGCTCAGAACTAGTTCAAAATGATGTGAAGATTACTGATCCTACAGACATTGCCAACATACTGGCTGACAGGTTCAGTGCAAACTTCTCCCCTCCCCCCCAAAAGGAGAGATATCTATACCAAATGATTGCAGCCCCCCAAACATTTCCAACGCCCAAGTGAGAACTGCTCTCTCCAAAGCAAAAAACACAGCATCCATGGGACCCGATGGGGTCCCCGGCTGTGTGCTCCATGAACTCAATGAGGAATTAAACCCACAGCTAGGACAGCTGTTTAATCAAAGTCTTACCTCTGGATACGTACCCAGGGAGTGGCGCACTGCAACTGTGGTCCCACTTCACAAAGGCGGTGCCTCCACCGACCCTGGAAATTACCGGCCCATTAGCTTGACAAGCCTTATCTGCAAAGCCATGGAGAGGATCATAATGGACCTCATAAATAAAGACATAGGCAATTTGCAGACTTTGGATCCAACCCAGTTTTGCTTTGTCAAAGGCAGATCATGCCTTTTAAACTTGGTTGACTTTTACGAAACAGTCACCAAAGCCATTGATGAGGGAAAGGCAGTCCATACAGCCTACCTCGATCTGGCGAAGGCCTTCGATACAATACCCCACTCGGGTATCATTGAAAAACTCATCAGCTTAAATGTTAACCCATACATCACAAGATGGGTTGCAAACTGGCTGAGTGACAGAACCCACAGGGTCAGAGTTGCTGGCGCCATGTCAGACTCAAAGCCTGTCACAAGTGGTGTCCCACAGGGCTCAGTCCTGGGCCCACTCTTGTTTGGCATCTACTTTTCCGAAGTACAAGCAAACACAGGAGGGTTATGGCTGACAAAGTTTGCAGATGACTGCAAACTGGGCCATAGTAGAAAACACATCTGACACAGATATCCTTCAGAAGGGTCTCACAGAAACTGATAACTGGTGCCAGAGCCATGGCCTAAAGTTAAATGCCAAAAAATGCATAGTCATACCCTTCGGGAAAAACAAGGTTACCCCTAGCTACCAAATAGGTGGCAATCCACTGAGCACAGAAGAAGTTATCAGGGACCTGGGGACCCAGGTTGATAGTAGTCTGTCATTCGACACCCATGTAGCTAAAGTAGTTAGGAAGACCTTCTACATTGCCCACCTTATCATGAAGGGATTCTCATCTAGATCAAGGGAGGTCATGGTCTCCCTCTACTCATCACTCATCAGACCAATGATTGAGTACAATGCCCCATTCAGAATGTATCTGACTCGACACTTGCAGCAGCTGGAGAGGCCACAAAAGTTCCTCACCAAAAGGATAAAGGGTCTCAAAAATCTGTCCTATGCTGCCCGACTGAAAGAACTCCAGCTCTATTCAGTCGCTCACCGCTTGCTCAGAGGTGACCTTTGCCTAACATACAAGGCCATGTCAAACCCAGATTTGATGAATATGCTTCACCTCAAAAATCTAGATCCATCAGAGCCACAAGGGCGAGAGACTTAAACCTCGATACGGCTATTAATAGGACGTGCTGGAGGGATAGATTCATCACCCAAAGACTCCCTATGCTGTGGAACAAAATCCCGGTATATGTGAGGCAGAGCACCTCGCTGGCCTTGTTCAAGAGAAATCTTGACCAATGGATGGGAGATCGCAGATATACCCCAGGGATTACCTCAGTGTCACTGCTCGACAGAGGCACAGCAAAATAATGGGTATAGTTCCCCATACTAAAGGGGTGGCGTAAGCCACAAAGCGATGGGCTAGGCTTGTAAATGCCCTCGGGCAGATAGCCTAGTATGAACCTATGAACCTATATATATATATATATATATATATATATATATCTACATACATACATACATATATATCTACATACATACATATATACATATATATATCTATATATATATATATATATATATATATATATATATATCTATCTATGATATACACACACACACACACACACACACACACACACACACACACACACACACACACACACACACGCACACACACGTATGGGTTAACTTTCAAATCTCAAAATACTGGAATGTTAAATTTCAGTATCTTGAGACGAAAGTGTCGAAACTACACTACAACAAAAACATTAAAAAACAAACGTCACTTTCCTGAAAGTTCATATTACTGCATTTTCAGTATGAGGTGCTCTGTTTTTTAATACACCCTTCACCACACAAACAAAAACACATACATGGCCTCTCGCCCTACACCATAACAAACCTACACAACACACACAAATAAAACCAGCTAATCTACCTACAAGCAGGGGGGCAAGCCCCCTGCACCCTCCATGTGAGAGGCTGTGCCCCCACACAACCGCTACTTATATATACCAGCTCCAACATTGCACTTCCACAAATAACACAACAAACCCACTGCTACATACCCAACACATTGCACAAACACACACTACAGATATACAAAAATCATCAGTCTCAACACTTATATAGACATACTCACCTACATACCCAAACCTACTACTAAACCTTCCCAAAAAATAAAAATGTAACAAATTCCTACCTAAAACCCTTACACAAAAAACATCTACCTTAATCACCACATATAACCACACATTGGCCACCATCTGTAAATCCCAGACCACTGCACCTTAAAGAGACAACAATCCAAAACAAAAACACCACACTACAACCACCAGAGATTCAATAAGGTAACATTCGTGAAAGTGCAGTTTCGAGTAACTGCACTGTTGACACTTTCGTCTCAAGATACTGAAGTTCAATATTTCAGTATTTTGAGATTTGAAAGTGGACATTTATATATACATATATATATATATATATATATATATATAGGTTCATAAGGTTCATCGGTAGGTACTAGGCTATTGGCCCTAGGGCCTATATAAGTCTATCCAAAAGGTACCCTGGCTTTCACCACCCAAGAAAATTATTTTCCTGTGCCCCTGTCGAGCAGAGGCACAGAAGTGATCCCCGGGGTGAATTTCCTATTTCCCATCCAATCATCAAGATTTTTCTTGAAGAGTGCTAGTGAGCAGTTCTGTTTGACATAGATAGGTAGTCTGTTCCAGAGTATGGGAAGTCTCTGGGACAGGAATCTATCCCTCCAGCATGTTCTGCTTATTGTGGTGACAAGGTTTAGGTCCCTACAGCATGTATTGGGATTTCTTTAAGTGGAGTGGAGCATGTCCAACATCTCTGGGTTTGACATAGCTTTGTATGTTAGACAGAGATCACCTCTGAGTAGGCGATATGTGATGGTGTAAAGCTGGAGTTTTTTGAGACGGTCTGCAGAGGGCATCTGTTTGAGGCCAGTAATCCTCTTTGTGAGGTATTTCTGTGGCCTTTCCAGTTGTTGTAGATGTCTTGTGAGGTACATACCAAAAGGGGCGCTGTACTCTATAATGGGTCTAATAAGTGATGAGTAGAGGGGAACAATTACCTCTTTTTTTCTGGATGAGAAACCTTTTGTGATGAGGTGTTCCACGTAAAAGGATTTTCTGACCACTGTGGTGATGTGATAATCAAAGCAGAGACTACTGTCCACCTGTGTCCCAAGGTCTCTTATCACACTTTTGGTGTTAGGTAGACTACCACCTATGTGGTAGTTCATGGGTACAGAGTTTTTACCAAAGGGGATGACAATGCACTTTTTGACATTGAGCTTCAGGCCATGGCTTTGACACCAGGCATCTGTCGCAGTGAGGTCATTTTGTATGATGTCCAAATCATTAGGAGTTTTGATTATGGCTCCTAGTTTGCAGTCATCTGCAAACTTCATTAGCCAAAGACCTTCTGTGTTAGCCTGTACTTCGGAGAAATAGATACCAAACAGGAGAGGACCCAGGACTGAACCCTGTGGTACTCCACTTGTCACTGGTCTGAAGTCGGATTTGGAGTCTGCTACTTTTACAGTGTGGATTCTGTCCATGAGCCAGTTGGCAACCCATCTTGTGACATAGGGATTTATGCCTAGTTTAGTGAGTTTATCTATAATTCCAGAGTGGGTATGGTATCAAAAGCCTTGGCAAGGGCTAGATAGGCTGTGTGAACCACCTTACCCTCATCTATGACTTTGGTGACTGCTTCAAAGAAGTCTATCAGGTTTAGGAGACATGATCTGCCTTTTACAAACCTAAACTTAGTGGGGTCCAGAGTTTGGAGATTACCAATGTCTTTGTTTATGAGTTCCATGATGATACATTCCATGGCCTTGCAGACCAGGCTCATCAGGCTAATGGGGTGGTAGTTCCCGGGGTCCGTCCTGGGTCCCCCTTTGTGGAGTGGGTAACCATCATGGTGCACCATTTAGTGGGCACAAAGCCTGAGTTGAGGCTATAATTGAACATAGTACATAGGTGGGGGTGCCAGTTCATTCTGTAGCTCATGTGAAATGCAGCCTGGGATATTGTCAGGTCCCATGGATGCTGTGTTCTTGGCTTTGGAGAGTGGGTTTTTTAACTGTGGAGCCATGATTACAGGAACTTTGCATTCTTCCGGTATAGAGATGGGCTCTCTAGGGGTGAGAGTGGGGTAAAGTCAGCACTGAACCTATCTGCCAGGATGTTGGCAATATCAGTTCATTCTATATATTTATTGCCATTGTGCTGTAACTCAGAGCAGATCTGAGTGTTGCCATTAAAATTCTTGACATAGCTATAGAATGCTTTGTGGTTTAGAGTCAGTTGCAATTTTGTTTTTGTAACTAGCTTTGGAGGATTTTATGAGGGATCTCAGCTTCTTACTGAGGCTGACCAGGGAGCTCCTCCAGTCATGGGATTTTACTCTTTTTTTGCAACAGTTTCTTTCTTCTGTTGTAGAGTTTATTTATGGCAGAGGATCACCAGATTGGCTTCCTTTTTTTGGAGGATAGCATCTTGGTTCTGTTAGGGATGCATGCACTCGTGTAAGTGCTTATAAAGTGCATTTATGTAGGATTCAACAGTCGTACCTCTAGTGTCCATCTGCATGGGTGTCATGAAGTTTGCCACTTCTGTCTTAAGAAGTGTGAAGTTGGCTTTGGATAAGTTTTTTATATTGGTTTCCCTAATGGGGGGTGGGGGTGGGATGTGGATATCTAGGGTGATTAGCTTGTGGTCAGATCTGACAAATGAGGAATTGACCTCTGGCCTGGAACACCGGTCACCCAAGTTGGTAATGACCAGGTCTAGGATATTGCTGCCCCTGGTGGGGGTGTGTGAATAAGTTGATCCAAGGCATTGAAATTTATGAATTCCAGAAAACTTTGAGCAAAAGAGTTGGTACATGAGTAGTTTTCCAAGTTAATGGTGGGGTAGTTGAAATCGCCCATTATTAGGGTGTTGGGTTGTACCCTAATATTGTCTAGTGTATTAAGAAATGAGGAGTGGGAATCCTGAGGCATGGTGGGGGGTCTGTAGCAGTCTACAATTTGGATTTCGGTCTTGCCCAGAGTTAGTTGCACTTGGATAATCTCCGATGCATTATTCTGTGCAGCTAGCCTGGAGGTGTGGATATCCTTAATGAATAT
The DNA here is from genome assembly GCF_019279795.1 of Protopterus annectens. Taxonomy (NCBI): domain Eukaryota; kingdom Metazoa; phylum Chordata; order Ceratodontiformes; family Protopteridae; genus Protopterus; species Protopterus annectens. The sequence goes on from NC_056737.1 coordinate 1,003,617,192, forward strand.
GGACACGCCTCCACCTTTTGTGCTTCGGTCCGGGTTAGGTGGCCGAAAGGTGTGGTATGTATTATAGCCTGGTAATGCAGGCGTGCTCTCTGGAGCTTTGAACCAGGTCTCTGTCACTGCACAGATGTCAATGTTCTACATTTTAAGGAGTGCCTCGAGTGAGTGCATTTTGAGGTTTAGACTTCTAGCATTGAGTAACATTACCCTCAGATTTTGCTTGCTTGTACCTGTTACGGTGGTGAATTTGTCATTTGAACCTTGCCTAAAAAAGGCACTATAGTGGTGGCAAGAGCCTTAGCCAGTATCCGGAATCCCAAGGGCGACAGGTACAGGCCATCTCTGGCAAAGCATCATGGTCTGTCAACCATGTCTTCCCAGGCAGACAAATACTGGATCCCCTTAGAATGACATCAGAGGCTTAGCCAATTGTTGAAGTCAATCATTTCATCGTTGTACTGTGGTATAATTCTGGGTGATGGCAGGATGCTACTCAGGGATAGGGTCATACTTGCCTGGGCTACAAGAATGGAGAGCTTCTCCATGTCTCTTTTCATGTAGTCCAGGGAGGTACATCTCAAGTCATTCACACCAACATGGACAATGACAGAGTCATATTTGTACTTGTTGTGAAGTGACCTGAGTGCGTGTGTTATGTGGTGGATCTTGGCACCCGACAGGCAGCTGACAGTAACTTTCTCCTTGTTTAGCCTGGTGAGTGGAATATCAGTGTACCTGACTATAGAGTCACCTATGACTAGAGTGTTGGGTATGTTGTTATGCCTTATGGGCTGTGGTTGAGTGGCACAATGAGTCTGTGGGCTATGTGTCATTTGGGTTGTGTTGGGCAGTGGAGTTTGCTTGCATTTCTGCTTTGGAGGTCCCTGTTGCATGGGCAGTTTTTTATTGAGAGCCTCCATGAATGTAGGTGTGTGTTTTGTGTTTCTATGTGTGTTTTGGTGGTGTAGGTTTTGAGGAACTATGTGATGAGTGTGGTGTGGTGCAAGTGTTTACCTTCTCCTCTTGACTGTCTAGTCCAGTCTATGTGAAGAGAGCTTTGCTTCCAGTTTGACTATATAAGTGCATCTCTCACAGGTTGTAGTGTTGGGTGGTAGGAGGAGAGGGCTGTCTGTGTACATGAGGCAATTGCTGCATTGCCCCAAGAAGCCTAGATTCATCAGGTAGACAAGAGAAACACCGGGAGCTGACCCTTGGACGTGCCTGGATAGGTTCTTATTTATTAAGTACTAAAAACTGCTTTCCTTTAGACAAGTGAGGAAAGTTGAGTGTTGTAGTAATTTGTAGCTTATTTAGTGCTTATAATGAATTCTGAACAAGTGCTGAGCTCAAAGAAACAGGTTTGAGTGCTGAAACTAAAAAAAACTGGCTAGTTCTAAAATTAAGATAGTAGACTTCTCTCCAACACAGAAAGGTTTGGGGGGCTCAGAAGCTTACAAATAGTCTTGGATACAGGAAATCTATATGTGGACTACAGTTCTTACATGAAAGGCAGGAAACAAGCTTAGAATATTTTTTTCTACCCAAATGCTCTCTTTGTACACAGCAGGAGTGCCTGAAATCAGAATAAGACCACACTGCACTCAGTTGAATGAGCAAATGAGATGGGCCCAGAAGGAGTATCCAAATACAAATTTACAAGAGTGGCATGCAGTTTGAAAGCCACCAAGATTAACACCATAATAAGAACAGGGAAGGGGGTGGAAACTAACTGGAGAGACACAGAGCCACAATTTTCAGTTCAATTAATATTCAGTGAGAAGCAGAAACACATAAAATGCAGTACTATATGAAAAATGTGCAGATAAAAGTGTACTTAAATTCGCTTATACATCCAGTTGATTGCAGACAGATCTTAGCCGGCCAAAGCGCAAGTGTGTGTATATGTGTATATATATATATATATATATATATATATATATATATATATATATATATATATATATATATATATATATATATATATATATATATATATATATATATTTATATTTATATATATATATATATATATATATATATTATATATATAGGTTCACTTCAGTTGATTGAGTTTCCAAAATCTCGAAAGTCATATGGTGGAGACCACATGATCAAGTTTTCAGAGACTCAAACATCTGAAGGGGGGTTCAATAGAGTGTGTGAGTGTTTTAGGTGAGGGATTCTGTGGGGCGGGCAAGCCTTCTGTACTTCTGCAACTTAAATATACTAACTCTGAGATTGCGCTACATTGGGGAACAGGGAAATCTCTTGTTCCGCAGTGTCTGCAGAAACGCGGAATGGGAGATTTCTCTTTTCCCCACTGTAGCGCGATCTCAGGGTTAGTATATTTAAGTGGGGGATGTGGGGTGTGCAGGAGGGTTTGCCCCCCTGCAAAAATGTCTTTAAATGTGTTTTTTTTTTTTTACTTCTGATGTTCGAGTTTCTGAAATCTTGAACATATGGTCTCGATCATATGAGTTTCGAGATTCTGGAAATTCGATCATCTGAAATGAATATATATATATATATATATATATATATATATATATATACATATATGTATATATGTAAATATATATATATATATATATATATATATATATATGTATATATGTATATATGTGTATATATATATATATATATATATATATATATATATATATATGTGTGTGTGTGTGTGTGTATGTATATACAAGACAGCACTTTTTTTTTTTTTTACAAGCCTTTTGCACAGCACCCATGTGGTGGCTGGGGAGGCCGTGACTCCCCCTTAGTCACCTAATCTGTAGATATAGAATATCTTTGGTTGCACCATAATGGAGAAAAATGAAAAAAATCTAAAGCAAAATAATCCCTGACTAATACAATCCAGCACAGTGTGACAAAGTGACTCACAATATTCCAACATTGATATTAAGACCCATGATTGCATATGTCTCGATGTATAAGTAGGCCATCTAGTTCTTTCACTGCACATCTTGCTAACCAGTTGGAAACACCAGTGCCCAGGATAGCTGTGGCCCCCAGCCTTTACCTATTTCTGTCCAGCCCTGTCCTATGACAAATAGCAAGGCCAATTTATGTGTTAAAGTGATACTTCACAGTACCTATACACAACTGATCGAATGGCTTTATACATGCAACATAAATTAAAATCAATTGTTAAGCATTTTAAATATTTTGTGCTGGATTCAGTTGATTGCATTGAGAATTTTAGATATGTTACAGTAAAAGCAGATGGCTTTATGGTGAAAGCTTATATTTGCAGTTTGTTCCTGTTGAATCAGGTTTATTATTATTGAAAGTGTACTTTGGGGCACGTTGTGATCTCCCAGACAAAAAAAATAATAGTTTTTGCTCATGACTTGAATTTGTTTTCAAACACAATTATTTCCTATTTGAAAAAAAGGTTATTACCAACAAAGTTCAAGGAATGGTTATATTAGCTGCTACGGCCCTCTGTTAGTTTTATTTATTTATATATTTATTCATTTATTTTGTATATGCCAGCATTCTCTTTATTTTTTTCTTAGAAAGTACCTTCATTTTATTTGTTTATTTATTTATTGTTTTTGTTTACCAGGAAAGTCTGACTGGGTCATAAAAAAAAAAAACTTTTCAGAGGAGGCCCAGGGAGAAAAGCTTCATAAAAAAGGCATACAAAAAATGAACATGATACCTGTACATCATTTTTTCTAGAACTGAAATGCAGTTAGCAATACAATATGAACAGAATTGGACATGAGAGCATGTCCTCCAATCTACCAACACTGAAGTTATTATTTAGCGGGATATAGGGAGCCATTAAGTTATATTATGCATTTATGTTATTGTGTTATATCATTTTATATTATTACGGTAAGACCTTGTCACTGCCGATGTTAAAGTTGGACACCAGGATTTCTGCACTGCAGAAGAAAAGGAAAGTGTGACCATCAAACAGTTGTTAAAGATTGTTGCCACGCCTCCTCTCTTTTTTGATAGATGATTGAGTCTAAAAATATTAAAGATATTGCATTCAGGGGGAAGTATTTCATTTGAGGAAACAGATGTTTTAAGCCAAGGTTCTGTCAATATCAATATATCAGAGAAGTGAGTTTGAATCCAGGAGTGCAGACAGTTCATAGGTAAGTACTAGGCTAGCTGCCCCTCTGGGCCATTTTTAGTCTAGCCAATTTCCCCTTTTGTGCTCAAAATAACCCACCCCATTCAGTTATAGATTGTCCTTACCCATCCCCTGGTTGATAATTATATATTACCCTTAATAAGAATAACTGGGATCATACCATAGATAATGTGAAGGTACCCATGCATGAAATAAAGCTTTTAGGAGATATCTCTGTCCATTAGTAGTGCAGAAACTTGATAAGATTTAAATTAATGACTTGGGGTAATGAGAACATTGCAGACACTTTGGATATTGAGGCTGAATAGTCTTTGGCTATTTGTTTTTAGAGATGGAAAATAATTTGTCTGGGGTTGGGATGTATATCTCTGATGAGAAATGGCAATGTGTGTGTGTGTGTGTGTGTGTGTGTGTGTGTGTGTGTGTGTGTGTGTGTGTGTGTGTGTGTGTGTGTGTGTGTGTGTCAGTTTTATTTATGTGTGTGTGTGTGTGTGTATATCATCTCAAAGCATTTGTGTCCACCTGTCCAGTGCTCCATATCCATGCTGTGTCTCCCAGCTACTCCTAATCCCCCGGACTACAACCAGTGTCAGCTTGGGCCAGTCATGGATCTTAACAGCATCCTGGTGGTCTCAGCTGTCTCCATTCTGTCAGTAATTGATTTTCTGTAATGTCCTACCCACCATTCCCAATTAGTGGTTGTCTGTAGGTAGATGTGCAATGAAGGATGTCGTGGCATATCATCCTACCTCCGTGGTAGTCACACCATATCCACCCATCCACCACTAGGGCTATGCTTCTCAGTGTACACATCCCCCAGTCTCCACTAGGGATCATTGCAACAGATGACCATGTTATCTCCCATCCTTCCAGGATGGTACCACCCAATGCTCATGTCATTCAACTCAGTTATCCGAGCAGCTAATCAAACCCAAGTGATCTGGGTCATAGTCAGGGCTTTGTCGCTCTATGCCACCAGAGTGTCCGGCTGTATGCATTTCAAATGGAGGTAGAAACTAATGCAGATGGGCATTTTTATTTTAAATGTAGGAAGAGTTAAGGAAGTTGGCTGGGATGAAGGGTAACTGTCACTCATCTTGTACATCTGAATAATTCCAGGCTTGGATTATACCTTTGTACGTTCTTTTTTCATTATTCAGTTTGTTTTTGAAGTGTTTAGTTTACATCTGAATAAGACAAAGAGGCTTGGGTGTTCATTTAAGTAGGTTTATTACATACAAACACATCAGGATGGATGGCAGGAACATTAAAATTATATGAACTAACTAACTGACTGACTACTACACACATGCATATTTTCACTCTGGCTGCTCCCTCAAAATGGCACTCTTGCTTGCACATGCTCAGTACTTATATTCACGTGCCCAGTGACTGGAATGCTTCTTAAAGGTATATCACACACTCAGATCTACATCCTCCTGCCTTACTGAGCTGTTTCATATAGGCAATGACATTTGAACAGGCATGCAATTATACAGACAATAATAAACAAAACAACAGTCATGGCCAGGCTGCTGGATATCTGAAACTAGGTCTGGAAATGTGACCTGATCTTATAATGTAATACTTAGAACTGGGTTTAGCAACAGGGGCAATCACTGGGGAATACTCTGCTTCTGTAGTCTTGGGGTATTCTCAGGAACAGGGATTGGTGATAGAATGTCCTCTGGAACAGGAACATTGGACAAGTCACTCTGAGAATTAGAGTTTATATTACAGGCAAGATGTTGTAACACTGGCTTGGACACTGGTAATAAAGGCTTCCAGTTCCACCTTGATTCCATTCCTTGTAATTCCATGATGTACGATCTCGGCTCTTGACATAAACTTTTCACAAATCTGATGCAATCAAAACCTTTTGACATCTGCATCCTCCCTATCTCTTCTTTTAATGAATGGAGCAATTTGCTGGTCTTATCATAAAAGGACATCTGGTGCAAATGCTTTTTCAACAGTTGGGCTTGCTTTGTTGTTTTTAGCACATGGAACCAGTAAGTTACTGCTGACTGGTAATGTGGTTCTGGTTTGTCTCGACATCAGTCTCTGGGCAGTTGAACCACGATAATCATCACAAAGAATGTTTCAGAACTTTAGAAAAACATCAATATTGTCACATTTGGATTTCTCTAACAGCTGTTTTGCACTTTGAACTGCACATTTGGCTAAGCCGTTTCACTGTGGGTACTCAAAACGTCTCATAATATGAACAAAGTTCCATGTTTCATTAAATTATTTGAACCAAATTGCTGACTTTTAAACTGTGCACCATTGTCAGAAATTACTCTGTGCAGACTATCATGGATAGAAAAATGTCTCTTCAGCTTAGTAAGAACAGTACTGAACATTAGGTTAGGAAGTAGGTCAATCTCGAACCAATTTGAATAAGAGTCTACTAACACCAAGTGATGTTGTCCATTCCACTTGAAGATATCTGTGGCTACTGTTGACTGTAGTTCAGGAATCTGGCTTAACTGAAGTGGTTCTTTTTGTTGATGTGGTTTTGTACTATTACATACAGAACAAGAAGAAAGCATTTTCTCAATATCTTTTGACATAGAAGGCCAAAATACTAGTCCTCTCACCCTTCTTTTGGCAGAATCAGTTCCTGTGTGGCCACAAAGCAAAATTTTAACATACTCTTGTTGCAAGGATTTTGGAACAATCACTTTTGGACATTTCATGATGATGCAATTGTCCAACAAAATCTCGTCTCTGTAAGTAAAATACTGCTGCACGTCAAGTGGCAAACAAGATCACTTTGACGGCCATCCTCGACTGATAAAGTGGTTGAGCTTCTGTAGAACTGGATCTGAAGTTGTGTGAGTTCTAAGCTCATCAAGATGTGTGGAAGAAATATTTCTCCCTCTGTGACTTCAAACTCAGGTTGCACATTGTCATGCTGATCTGTTGTTTTCCTGGGTCATTGGGATAAGGCATCACCAAAATAAATAACTTTTACTTTCATGTGAACAAGACTGAAGTTGTACTTTTGCAATTTGAGCAACATGCATTGCAGTCTCACAGGAGCTGTGTGCATAAGCTTTCTCAAAATAGTGACTAGAGGTTGGTGGTCTGTTTCTATCTGAATAGGTTGGCCATAAATATAATCATGGAACTTCGAAAAGCAAACATAATTACCAATAGTTCCTTCTCATTCTGGGCATACTGCATCTTGGTTTGGGTTAGAGTTCTTGATGCACAGGCTGCTGGTCTACCCTCTTGAAGAATGACTGCAACTAGGCCAGACTTAGAAGCATCAAAGAAAAGAGTTGTTGGTTTGTGAACATCATAGTAGTGTAGAGTGGGTGGACTGGCAGTTTTCTGTTTCAGGACATCAAATGCTCTTTGGTGTTGCTCTGACCATGACCAGGCTATATCTTTTTGTGTCAGTTCTCTTAGCAGTGCTAAAAGATGGCTCAAATCTGGAATGAACTTGCTTAAATAGTTGACCATGCCAAGAAAGCATTGTAAGGCTTGGACATTATCTGGAGCTGGCATCTCAAGAATTGCTATTTGCTTGGAAGGATCTGGTCATAAGCCTGAACTGGTAAACAAATGACCCACAAAAGTAATGTCTCATAGTCTGAATTTACACTTCTGAGGATTCAGCTTAAGATTCACTTCACATGCTCTTTCCAGAACTTTCTTGAAGTTTCTATCATGTGAGACTTCACCATTCCCTCCTACAAGAATATCATCTACTATAATAGCACATGAATAGCTAGAAAAACTTTGTTCCATCACACTCTGAAAGACTACGTTGGCAGAATTTATTCAAAATGGCATTCTCAAAAATCTGCACCTCCTGAATGGAGTGGTGAATGTGGTTAGCAATGAAAACTTTTGTCAAGCAAAATTTGCAAAACAAACTTTTTTCATTTAAGACAGCAAAACAGTGCCATTTGACATGAGGGCAGCAACCTCTTCACCTGTATGCATTGGATGGCAAAACCTTTTTAATTCTTTTTTTTTTTCAAATCTCTTGGATCAATATATATTCTGATATATTCTGATCTTTTCTTATGAGCTACTACCATGGAGGATACCCATTCAGTTGGTTCTTCTACTGGATAAATTACTCCTAGTTGCACCATTTTATCTAGCTTAGCTTTGACTTTGTTTTGCATGGCTACTGGAACTTTCCATGCTAGTCTGATGACTGATCTGACCTCTGGGTCTAACTTCATGGAGTACACAACTGGGAAGTTGCCTAGTTTGTCTGTGAAAATATCAGCATACTCTGAAAAAAATAGTTTGAGCAATATTTGAGCTGTTGTCATTCAAGCTTCCATACTGGAATTCTTTGTTAAATGAAAGCAGGCCCATTTCAAACCGCCTCTGAGGCTTAATAATGACTGCATGTGGCCCTTGACTACGTAAAAGTGCAAGTCATGGCTGTTCCCAACAGAACAGCATGACAGCACTACTGAGCCTTTGGTTTGAATCTCTTCACCACCATAAGCAATGAGCTTTGTACACTTTATCAAATCAAGTTGCTCTGCAGTTTTTCCTCTAGAAACGTTTCTGCTGACACAACATTGCACTTTGAACTGGTATCTACTTTGAGCTCAGTGGGTCTTCCATTAATCCAAACAGTACAAAAGATTTCATTCTTTGCCCATAAATGTACTGCATTGACTGCTTCACCACAGACACACCATAAACATAAAAAGTAGGGTCACAGCTTTCTAATCGATCACCTTGCTTCTTTGAATACTCTCTTTTAATAAAAGAATGAGCCTTGGTTGATTTACAAAGCCTTTTGAAATGATTCCACTTTTTACATCTGTGGCACTGCTGACAAAAAGCTAATCACTTTTCTCATTTAGGCTAATGGTTTCCATCACAATTACGACAGTTGACTATGAGGCTAGCTGCAGGTTTTGTTGAGTCACCCCTGTGCTTTGCTGCATGTACCTTAGGCCTTACTGAAGTTGCTCTGGGTTTTGCTGAAGTCACCATGCCTTTAGGCCTGTATATTTTAACCTTGTGCTGTATACAATCTGCATTAGCTTTGGTGCAGTGACTTCCAGAGTTACTCTCATTTGTAAGCATACTTATGTGCCTTTCTGTAAGCTCGTATATCTGACAGATCTCAATGGCCTTATTTATAGTTACATCACTGTCTCAAAGCAAAATCTTTCTCACTGCATCATTATTAATACCACACACAAGCCTATCTTTTATCAACTCATGTCTTAAATCACCAAATCTGCACATGTTAGCTTTGTTTCTCAAGTCAGTTATATATGCTGCAAAAGTTTAACCAGGCTTTTGATCTCTTGTGCAAAATAAGTGTCTTTCCATTGTAATATTCATTTGGGGGTTACACATTTCTCTAAATTTATGTTTTAAGCATTCAGCATATTCCCTTTTTTCAGCCAGTACCACAATATGATGGTCTTTCCCATCCCCTGCAAACACAACAGGTGCATACACAAATGAATGCTCTTTCAATGGCTCCTGAACCAGATAAATTAAGCAGAATAAATGCCTTTGTATCTGCATCTTTGTCAGAAAAAGCAGCTTGTATGTAAATATCATACTCTTGCTTAAACACTCTCCAATTTTCTGTAATATTATTATCAAACACAAGTGGTGCAGGTCTGCAAAATCCTTCTGCCATGCCCACAAATTATAGTAAAACACAATGCAGTCTTGGACCTTGTAATTATATAGGAATGTGTAGGCACTTGTAATGTTCAAATGTGCAATACTCTCTTTGAAAGACTGTACTTTGCAAAATATTCTTTGAAATGACTGCATTTTGTAGAATAACTGCACTGTAATGCTGCAAACACTTATCAACACTTTGCACACCGGGTATTTTGAATAGCTGTAGTTAATGAGAAAAAGTAGTACAAAGCGAAAAAATATGGTTGTTTTCCATTTCTTTGTGCATTTTATGCGATTCAGATACTATTCAAAACATTTTCATAATTATGTTGAATATTTATATCAATATGTCACAGTTTCAGACATTTTGATTAATTAGAAAATTGTATTAAGCGTTTGAGTACTTCATTTAATATTCGTTGCAAAAGAATTCATTTAAACAAGTTTTAGTACCTGGAAATCTTTTTTGACTTGTCTGTGAGTCGTTTGAGCAGTAGGGATGATCCACTTGTGTATATTCCTCAATTTCTAACTGCATGCCACATGTTTTGACACTGGATCCCATTCTGATACCAGGTCACTCGTCTTGTATATATGAATAAGAAGAAGAGGCTTGGGTATTCATTTAAGTAGTTTACTACATACAAGCACCTCTTGATTAGTGGTGCTCTTTGTGGGCGTTATTAAGCCTCACAGTTAGGCGTTGGCGTTCGATTCTCAGTTAAAGCGTCTACTGTGTGTGGCGACTCGCGCGAATTCGTTCAAGGTTGGTTTTGTGCGTTGTTGCGCCGCCAGGCAAGCCAAAATCTGCAAATCATTCACTGACTGGGAGTTCCGCTGTAAGAATTTCCTAACCGAAAAGAAAAAGCAGAAACTATACAAGCACATCAGGATGGATGGCAGGAACATAAAACTTAAACAAACTAACTGACTGAATACTACACATATGCATGGTTTCACTCTGGCTGCTCACTCAAAATGGCACTCTTGCTTGCACGTGCTCAGTACTTACATGCACGTGCCCACTGACGGGAATGCTTCTTAAAGATATATCACACACTCTGAGTTACAGTAATCATGCTGTTAATAAGAGAATGCACCAAATATTGTACAAAGAGGGACATATGATGCAGAAAGAGGGGAGTGCAGGTAATGCAGTCAGAGAGGTACTGTTGTGCTTGTTTATTAGGTAAGAGCTAAGAGTGCGGGTGTAGTAGCTGACGGTGACTGATAGACAAAGCAGAAGAGATAGAATTAGAATCGGATGAATCACTACTGATAATATCATTGTGTTTGGTCGTGCAATGAAAATATGCTCAATATTTTATAAGTATCTTAATACAACAGCAAAGTTTTTAAAATTTTCATTCCATCATTCCATGTCAGCAAGGGGAATATTGTATTTTTGGATACACCATTCAAAAATTTTTGGAGATTGAAAACAACTCATCTTTAGCAAAACAAAACAAATGAAAAGTTATCAGCAATGAATATGCATGACAGTTATTTAAAACACAAATTCAAATGATTACACTTGGTAGGCTCATCACTTTTCATGACTTTTTTTTAAGAAAGATCTTGAAGTTTTAATGGAAAAGTTTCATGTCAGAAGCTACCCAGATAGGTTATTAGAGGGCGTGGTAAATAAAGTTAAAGGAGGAAGCATGTGAGAACCTACCCAGATAGGTTATTAGAGGATGTGGTAAATAAAGTTAAAGGAGGAAGCATGTGAGAACCTACCCAGATAGGTTATTAGAGGACGTGCTAAATAAAATTAAAGGAGGGAGCATGTGAGAACCTACCCAGATAGGTTATTAGAGGATGTGCTAAATAAAGTTAAAGGAGGAAGCATGTGAGAACCTACCCAGATAGGTTATTAGAGGACAGGGTAAATAAAGTTAAAGGAGGAAGCATGTGAGAACCTACCCAGATAGGTTATTAGAGGACGTGCTAAATAAAGTTAAAGGAGGAAGCATGTGAGAACCTACCCAGATAGGTTATTAGAGGACATGGTAAATAAAGTTAAATGAGGAAGCATGTGAGAACCTACCCAGATAGGTTATAAGAGGACGTGGAAAATAAAGTTAAAGGAGGAAGCATGTGAGAACCTACCCAGATAGGTTATTAGAGGACGTGCTAAATAAAATTAAAGGAGGAAGCATGTGAGAACCTACCCAGATAGGTTATTAGAGGACAGGGTAAATAAAGTTAAAGGAGGAAGCATGTGAGAACCTACCCAGATAGGTTATTAGAGGACGTGCTAAATAAAGTTAAAGGAGGAAGCATGTGAGAACCTACCCAGATAGGTTATTAGAGGACATGCTAAATAAAGTTAAAGGAGGAAGCATGTGAGAACCTACCCAGATAGGTTATTAGAGGACGTGGTAAATAAAGTTAAAGGAGGAAGCATGTGAGAACCTACCCAGATAGGTTATTAGAGGACGTGCTAAATAAAATTAAAGGAGGAAGCATGTGAGAACCTACCCAGATAGGTTATTAGAGGACAGGGTAAATAAAGTTAAAGGAGGAAGCATGTGAGAACCTACCCAGATAGGTTATTAGAGGACGTGGTAAATAAAGTTAAAGGAGGAAGCATGTGAGAACCTACCCAGATAGGTTATTAGAGGACGTGGTAAATAAAGTTAAAGGAGGAAGCATGTGAGAACCTACCCAGATAGGTTATTAGAGGACATGGTAAATAAAGTTAAAGGAGGAAGCATGTGAGAACCTACCCAGATAGGTTATTAGAGGACGTGGTAAATAAAGTTAAAGGAGGAAGCATGTGAGAACCTACCCAGATACGTTATTAGAGGACAGGGTAAATAAAGTTAAAGGAGGAAGCATGCGAGAACCTACCCAGATAGGTTATTAGAGGACAGGGTAAATAAAGTTAAAGGAGGAAGCATGTGAGAACCTACCCAGATAGGTTATTAGAGGACGTGGTAAATAAAGTTAAAGGAGGAAGCATGTGAGAACCTACCCAGATAGGTTATTAGAGGACATGGTAAATAAAGTTAAAGGAGGAAGCATGTGAGAACCTACCCAGATAGGTTATTAGAGGACATGGTAAATAAAGTTAAAGGAGGAAGCATGTGAGAACCTACCCAGATACGTTATTAGAGGACATGGTAAATAAAGTTAAAGGAGGAAGCATGTGAGAACCTACCCAGATAGGTTATTAGAGGACGTGGTAAATAACGTTAAAGGAGGAAGCATGTGATAACCTCCCCGGATAGGTTATTAGATGACGTGGTAAATAAAGTTAAAGGAGGAAGCATGTGAGAACCTACCCAGATAGGTTATTAGAGGACGTGGTAAATAAAGTTAAAGGAGGAAGCATGTGAGAACCTACCCAGATAGGTTATTAGAGGACACGGTAAATAAAGTTAAAGGAGGAAGCATGTGAGAACCTACCCAGATAGGTTATTAGAGGACGTGGTAAATAAAGTTAAAGGAGGAAGCATGTGAGAACCTACCCAGATAGGTTATTAGAGGACACGGTAAATAAAGTTAAAGGAGGAAGCATGTGAGAACCTACCCAGATAGGTTATTAGAGGACACGGTAAATAAAGTTAAAGGAGGAAGCATGTGAGAACCTACCCAGATAGGTTATTAGAGGACACGGTAAATAAAGTTAAAGGAGGAAGCATGTGAGAACCTACCCAGATAGGTTATTAGAGGACAGGGAAAATAAAGTTAAAAGAGGAAGCATGTGAGAACCTACCCAGATAGGTTATTAGAGGACGTGCTAAATAAAGTTAAAGGAGGAAGCATGTGAGAACCTACCCAGATAGGTTATTAGAGGACGTGGTAAATAAAGTTAAAGGAGGAAGCATGTGAGAACCTACCCAGATAGGTTATTAGAAGACGTGGTAAATAAAGTTAAAGGAGGAAGCATGTGAGAACCTACCCAGATAGGTTATTAGAGGACGTGCTAAATAAAGTTAAAGGAGGAAGCATGTGAGAACCTACCCAGATAGGTTATTAGAGGACACAGTAAATAAAGTTAAAGGAGGAAGCATGTGAGAACCTACCCAGATAGGTTATTAGAGGACGCTAAATAAAGTTAAAGGAGGAAGCATGTGAGAACCTACCCAGATAGGTTATTAGAGGACGTGGTAAATAAAGTTAAAGGAGGAAGCATGTGAGAACCTACCCAGATAGGTTATTAGAGGACATGGTAAATAAAGTTAAAGGAGGAAGCATGTGAGAACCTACCCAGATAGGTTATTAGAGGACGTGGTAAATAAAGTTAAAGGAGGAAGCATGTGAGAACCTACCCAGATAGGTTATTAGAGGACGTGGTAAATAAAGTTAAAGGAGGAAGCATGTGAGAACCTACCCAGATAGGTTATTAGAGGACAGGGTAAATAAAGTTAAAGGAGGAAGCATGTGAGAACCTACCCAGATAGGTTATTAGAGGACACGGTAAATAAAGTTAAAGGAGGAAGCATGTGAGAACCTACCCAGATAGGTTATTAGAGGACACGGTAAATAAAGTTAAAGGAGGAAGCATGTGAGAACCTACCCAGATAGGTTATTAGAGGACAGGGAAAATAAAGTTAAAAGAGGAAGCATGTGAGAACCTACCCAGATAGGTTATTAGAGGACGCTAAATAAAGTTAAAGGAGGAAGCATGTGAGAACCTACCCAGATAGGTTATTAGAGGACGTGGTAAATAAAGTTAAAGGAGGAAGCATGTGAGAACCTACCCAGATAGGTTATTAGAAGACGTGGTAAATAAAGTTAAAGGAGGAAGCATGTGAGAACCTACCCAGATAGGTTATTAGAGGACGTGCTAAATAAAGTTAAAGGAGGAAGCATGTGAGAACCTACCCAGATAGGTTATTAGAGGACACAGTAAATAAAGTTAAAGGAGGAAGCATGTGAGAACCTACCCAGATAGGTTATTAGAGGACGTGCTAAATAAAGTTAAAGGAGGAAGCATGTGAGAACCTACCCAGATAGGTTATTAGAGGACGTGGTAAATAAAGTTAAAGGAGGAAGCATGTGAGAACCTACCCAGATAGGTTATTAGAGGACATGGTAAATAAAGTTAAAGGAGGAAGCATGTGAGAACCTACCCAGATAGGTTATTAGAGGACGTGGTAAATAAAGTTAAAGGAGGAAGCATGTGAGAACCTACCCAGATAGGTTATTAGAGGACGTGGTAAATAAAGTTAAAGGAGGAAGCATGTGAGAACCTACCCAGATAGGTTATTAGAGGACAGGGTAAATAAAGTTAAAGGAGGAAGCATGTGAGAACCTACCCAGATAGGTTATTAGAGGACATGGTAAATAAAGTTAAAGGAGGAAGCATGTGAGAACCTACCCAGATAGGTTATTAGAGGACACGGTAAATAAAGTTAAAGGAGGAAGCATGTGAGAACCTACTCAGATAGGTTATTAGAGGACATGGTAAATAAAGTTAAAGGAGGAAGCATGTGAGAACCTACCCAGATAGGTTATTAGAGGACAGGGAAAATAAAGTTAAAGGAGGAAGCATGTGAGAACCTACCCAGATAGGTTATTAGAGGACGTGCTAAATAAAGTTAAAGGAGGAAGCATGTGAGAACCTACCCAGATAGGTTATTAGAGGACGTGCTAAATAAAGTTAAAGGAGGAAGCATGTGAGAACCTACCCAGATAGATTATTAGAGGACGTGGTAAATAAAGTTAAAGAAGGAAGCATGTGAGAACCTACCCAGATAGGTTATTAGAGGACGTGCTAAATAAAGTTAAAGGAGGAAGCATGTGAGAACCTACCCAGATAGGTTATTAGAGGACACAGTAAATAAAGTTAAAGGAGGAAGCATGTGAGAACCTACCCAGATAGGTTATTAGAGGACGTGCTAAATAAAGTTAAAGGAGGAAGCATGTGAGAACCTACCCAGATAGGTTATTAGAGGACGTGGTAAATAAAGTTAAAGGAGGAAACATGTGAGAACCTACCCAGATAGGTTATTAGAGGACGTGGTAAATAAAGTTAAAGGAGGAAGCATGTGAGAACCTACCCAGATAGGTTATTAGAGGACAGGGTAAATAAAGTTAAAGGAGGAAGCATGTGAGAACCTACCCAGATAGGTTATTAGAGGACGTGCTAAATAAAGTTAAAGGAGGAAGGAAAGGAAAGGAAACGTTGTAACAATGAGCAACAAAGGAGAATCCGATTAAATCAGTAGTGAATGTTCAAACAGCAGAAGGTTACACTTTGTAGTTAATTTTAACTTACAAATTAAATTCACCATCCATTAAATATCATAGTTAACAAATGGAAAATATTAACTGGAGACCCATGTGTTAAGAGAGTGGTTAGTAACTCTCCACGTTTATTAATAGATGAGTTATACGTTGAAGAATATTTATGCTAGAAATGGTAAAGAAACACCAAGAGTTAGGGGCACATTTACATGGTTAATATGTGTAATCAGTGCACATGTGTGGCTGATAATTCTTTTTATTGCTGTAATACTGAAATAAGTTATCCAGATCCAAAATATTGAAATTGCAATAGAATTAATTTAGCATATGTTGCATAGTGTACAACCAGTCAAACATTTTATATTGGAATAATTATGTGGAAACTTAATTCCAGAAGTATGAATATTGATATGTCATTAAGAAGATAAATAAGAAAAATGCATTATTTTGCTACTCATCACCTTGTGCTAAATATTTTTATATTCTGTGTTAAATAGTGGTGAGGGAAAGGTAAGAGGTTGGGGTGCTGCAAATCTGCTTGGCTACAAAAATATTGCTGTGAGAGTTAAATGCTTCCCATTTATTTTAAGCTGAATTTAGAAAAGTTGCCACAAACTGTACACTTCGCAGTAACCTTTCTGAATTCAGAGACAGTGCTACACTGGTTCTTTTGCATGAAGATGGGCGGCACCATGGTGGGCTGTCTCATGCCCATGCCAGATGCCAATGAGTCATACTGAGGGAGAGACATATGCTAATTAGCCATGTGCTCTGCCCGAAACTGCCTGTTGTAAGGTATTTATGCAGCTGAGTGAATCAGTAAATTAATATGATATCTCCTGGTCACTTCTTGTGGTAATGAACTCATTGTGATACACGTAAGTATTGGGGAATTTGGTGGTCAGGTTGTATTAGGAAGTGTGCGTGTGTGTGTGTGTGTGTGTGTGTGTGTGTGTGTGTGTGTGTGTGTGTGTGTGTGTGTGTGTGTGCATGCACTTGTGAGGGGCTGCCTGTGAGTGTATGTCTGAGAGACATTGTGTGTGTGTCTACCTGGGAGGTTACAATGGGTTTATATTATAACATCGAAGTAGTAAAACATCGAATGTTATAATATCGAACCCAAAACAGCAAATGTTGAAAATAGCGAAGCTGCAGAACATCAAATTCTTTTCTTAGGAAAGAATTTGGTGGGCTGTTTCTGCCGCTTCACTATTTTATCCACTGTGGTGCGAAGATTACAGACCGGGTTAAGGTAAGTGTGCGAACGGACCAGGTTAAGGTGAGTGTGGGAATGGGATAGTTAGGGACCTTAGGGTTAGGGAGCGGGTAAGGTGAGTGTGTGATAGTTAGCAGCCTTAGGTTTAAGGAGTGGGTAAGGTGAGTGTGCAATAGTTAGGGACCTTAGGGTTAGGGAGCAGGTAAGGTGAGTGTGCAATAGTTACGGACCTTAGTGTTAGGGAGCGGAAAGGTGAGTGTGCGATAGTTACAGACCTTAGGGTTAGGGTTTGAGTTAAGGTAATTGAATAGATAGCAGTGTATGTATGGTTTAGTGTAGGGTTAGAAGTAGGATTTTAAGTGTATATGTGTGGATTACTTTTTTTGGTGTGCTTGTGTTGCGTGTGTGTGTTTCTCGGAATAGCGAATTTTTTCCCTGGGAAAAAAATTGCTGTTCTGAGCTTTGGGTTATATCACATTTTGACATTCCAAGTTCGACCTTATTGTGGTCGATATAACTAATGGATGTATGCCTATTTTTCAACACCGGTTTAAGGGAAACTACAGCATTTAACCCTGGATACTTGTGTGCTCTGAGGTTAGTGATCCATTTTATTTCTCGGGTTTCTGTTAGATTCTTCACATCTCCTGCTCTGGGACTTGGTATAATTATATCCACAGCTTGGAAGTAGAAAGAATGTGTAGGAAAACATTTCACATGGTTGGCCAAATTATTTTGAACTTCTTCATGTAAAATATCTCTAAGGTGCCTTAAAATACAGTCCTTGAAGCATTGGTCCATTTTCCCTATATAAAATGCTGTACACTGTTTACAGGTTGCTAAGTATACTAGATGTTTGGTGTTACATGTGGCAGATACCGTGAAATTTTATTCTTTGCCATTTACTGGATGCCTAAATCCTGGAACAGGATTAATATGTGGGCATGCTTTGCATCTCCCACATTTTCTCATTCCTATGGATTCAGGGAATCTTTTATGATGACCATCTTTATGGCAAAGTAACTGTTTCAAGTCATTTATTATTTTATGGGCGCTTAGCGGATGATGTTTTTATTGTGTGGACAGGGCAGGTCATAGATCTGCAAGCATTCATGGACTATTTGCACTCTACCTCAGAGTTCCTTAAATTTTCAGTAAAACACTCAGATAAAGAGATTGACTTTTTGGATGTTAAAATTAGCTATGATGTCACGCAAGGTCTCCAAGCAGGAGTACATCGCAAGGACACTTGGCGTAACCATTATTTATATCACCATAGTATGCACCCAAGTCATATCTACAAGAATATAATGAAAAATCAAAGGATGTGCTTATCTAGGTTATGCACTGAGGAAGATGTATTTAAGGAGGAATGTGAATTGCTCAAAGGACATCTTAGAAAGAGAAGCTATAAAGAATCAGATCTGAATAAACCAATAGATCATAACACCTTCAGGAAGACTAAAGGTTGTCCCTACTATTTAACAGCATCTGATGATGAACACAAAGCTAAACCCCAGGAGAACCAGCAAGGGCTGAAGATTAATTGTTTGCTCACCTACAGCTCAGATAATCAGCAAATTTGTGAAATTATTAATTAATATCGGCCGATACTCCTGGAAGATGAGAAGCTTAAAGCATTAGTGGGAGAAAAAACAAGATTCATTTATAAAAATAAAAAGAACTTCAAAACAGTTATTTTACCATAAAGATGGTCATCATAAAAGATCCCCTGAGCCCATAGGAATGAGAAAATGTTGGAGATGCAAAGCATGCCCACATATTAATCCTGTTCCAGGATTTAGGCATCCAGTAAATGGCAAAGAATATAATTTCAAGGTATCTGCCACATGTAACACCAAACATCTAGTATACTTAGCAACCTGTAAACAGTGTACAGCATTTTATATAGGGAAAATGGACCACCACTTCAAGGACCATATTTTAAGGCACCTTAGAGATATTTTACATGAAGAAGTTCAAAATAGTTTGACCAACCATAGGAAATGTTTTCCTACACATTCTTTCTACTTCCTAGCTGTGGATATAATTGTACCAAGTCCCAGAGGAGGAGATGTGAAGAATCTAACAGAAACCTGAGAAATAAAATGGATCACTAACCTTAGAGCACACAAGTATCCAGGGTTAAATGCTGTAGTTCCCCTTAAATCTGTGTTAAAAAATAGGAATATATCCATTAGTTGATTATCTGAGGAAAGCTTGCTCTTTAAGTGTTTAATGAATTGAAGCTACTGAAGGCGGGTCCAAAATCAGTGTTCCTGATAGGTACATAGATGTTTAAAACATTCAGCACAAACCTAAAAGATTTACTGAACTGAAGAAGGCCTGAATAGGTTGAAAGCACTTTTCTTCTTTTTTACCCTTTGGTTTTAAATGAAGTTTCATGTTTAAATAAAGCCTAAAGTTTTAAATGTTCAACATTAAGGTTTCAACGCTATCTTCTAGCTCCGTGGTGGTCAGCTCAGGAATATTTTCTGATTTACACTTATGGTAGTTAACAAAGATTTAGAGACATGCAAATTAGCCAATAGTGAGGTCTTTCTTCGTTGTGTCTAATGTGTTTCTCAATGTGAAAGGGGGACTTTTTACCACGTAGAATTGCTAGGGCTTTTCCTGAGTCCTTGAAGTAGTGAAGGATGTTTTGTTTATAGATACTCATGTTTGCAGTGAATGCATTTCATTGTAATTACTGTGCATGTCCTTTGCTTTATGACCCAGGTTGTACCTGAAAAGGGTCTTTGGACCAGTGTACATTCCTGGTTAAGAAATGTGTAAATACATAACATAAATAAGTGATCATATTCATTTTAAATGTTTATTGAAGAGATAGAAGTTAAAACGGTAAACGTATTTCTTTGTGAAAGAAGTTATGAATACATTTTGGTTAGTCACTCAATCAATTGTAATTGCTCTGATTGTGATGTAATTAATTATGCAGCTATTTAAAGCACTGTTCCTGCAGGTCTCGTTAAAGATTAATGAAGACTGACTGAATAAGGCAAAAACACTTGCACTTTTATTTTGAATAAAGTATTTATATCATCACTTTTTGGTTACAGCTCACCTTATATAGTTATTTAGTTACTGTATAATGTATTCACTGGGTAGACCATTGCTACAGTGACACATGTAGAGACTAGGTCAAGACAACAGGCTGAGGTCAGGACAACAGGCTGAAATCAGCACCTACACCTGATCTGATAACAACTCCAACACACAGAATGAGTCACACTAGCACTGCATGTTGCCCTTTTTTGGTGTCTTACACCCCTTGCCCAGAGTTATACTGTGGCTTTTTCCCCACATCTGCTGCCATAGAGGATGCACAGAATGGGGCTCACCATTTTTGTTAAGGGGTGACTCTCTTGTCCCAGACTGTACTGTCACTGCTACTTCTAAATCTGTGGTAGCAGGTCAGTGCACTGCATCTGGCATGAAGAAACTCTGTGTACAATTGGCTATTAGTGATTCAGGGCTTTGGCTTCTTTGGCTATCTCAATTGGCTCAGATATGTAGTTGAGTGTAAGTGTGAAGGAGCAGATGTGTAGTGCTATAATTCAGGTACAGTTTGCAGCTACCTACACTGATTTTGAGATGACTGACATGGTGCATGGTCTCTAGTACAATATCATCTGGCACTGACAAATCATCCGAGTGATAATGAAGTCCTAGGACAATGCATGGTTAGGCTGACATTATCTATTGTGGCACATATTGATTCCCTGGCCACCTTCATGTAGAATTAGCAAGTGCCACCTCAGCACCCTACATCATAGTCTTGCCCATAGTTGATGTGTGTGTGTGAGTGTGTGTGTGTGTGTGTGTGTGTGTGTGTGTGTGTGTGTGTGTGTGTGTGTGTGTGTGTGTGTGTGTGGTGTGTGTCTGTGTGTGTATACACTTGCATTGGCCTCATAATATGGAACACAGTCTGCACCTGGAAAATTTGGGGGTATCACTGTACTTTAACTTTTAAGGATGGTGTTTATGTTGCAGAGCCACTGGGGCTGAGGTAACTTGTTCAGATACCCTGTACAAGTCTTGTATCAGCACTACCACCATGCCTGTCTCCTGGGAATACTGTAGGTCAGCTCTGCCTACCCATCACAGGAACTCCACTCCATGCTCTCACCTGTGGCTTACCATCACAGTGGCCATAATGGCTCTTGCGGTCAGTCATCTGAGGAATCCATCTATGATACTGATGATTGCCGTTCCCATGACCCCTACTTCCACCTCCATGGACCAGTAGTCCTTCACACCCTGATTGTGTAACCAGCCATGTATCTCTGTGCCCTTTAGCACCTGTTTGAATAATGATGAATGTGACCCTCTCCATCCTCCTTTTTGTGTTGTGTATCTGGAGATGTATGATGCAGTTGTGTGTGTCATTGCAGTGCCACCATGTATATGTTAACGACCCTAATCATGGACTACACTTCGTCACTATGACTGCAGTTACTGGCCATTGCTGTCAGTGTCATTGACAAGAGAAGATGTGCTGGAAGTCAAGCCTGTCCTGTTGTTGTTGGTTTAGAAAGTTCTGGTAATGATTGTTAGGTTGCTCCCTTCCTCAGGATCATATTATGTTGCATGCACCATGACAGGCATAATGCAGTGCTCACAAAACATGCCTAGCCAGTGGAGCTGGGATTTCAGCAAGCTGAACAAATACTAAACTACATTCCGGGTTTTGGCATGGACAGATTTATATTGACATTCAGCCAGACATTGTTGGTTCAGTATGGGTGCTGTCAACCCAAACTTTATTGGAGGGGTTGTCCTGTATCACCTGCAACATGAACAGACATAGTGGAGACAGAGGCATTATAGGTACGATATAGGTAAATACTGTCTGTGGATTTAGATGTTGGTTCATCAGTGTATCTGCATTTACCTTCTAGGTGTAACAGTGGCATATAATCATGCAGAAAGGAACACTAGATAATTTGAATGTCATATATCGGAAATACAGGCACTGTCAATGTGCTGTGCAGTCACATGGATTATGATCGTGTGTCCATTGTATACTACATAGCAGCTAATAAAATGTAAGCCCTTCCTGTTGAGACAACATTTAAGAATATTATCCTGGGACTTTATAGCCTCATAGGGTGGAATCTATAGCACTTCAAGGAGGTGGGCAATATCGCCCTGGCATGTTATTGAAACAGATATGACAATTCAAATGTGAAAACAATTTACTGTAGAGTGTCAGTTTTTTACAGGTCCGTGTGTGTGATGTATCCTCAGGGACCACAGTTTGTCTCTGGAAGGTCACTGAAGCCAGAATGGTAAGATTTGAACATACGTCGTTATCTACTGGCACGGGAATTCCATACATTCCTTCATTTCCAAGTGTCAACCAACACCCTTATAATTCCTCTATTCAATCAGATTTGGCCCAGTAGTTACTGAACTGTCAGCTTGTATAATGTCATTCTCTGGTGATACTGCATTCATTGGCATGTTCTGCCATATTGCACCCCTAAATGCTATGCTGTCATTACCTCAGCTGCAAGCATTTTTGCTCTTGAAGTTTTCAAAGCTCATGATGTTTTTTGCCTTTATACAGAAATGCAAGTGCTTCATTTTCATACCATTGTACATTCATTTGCATACCCCCTTTTTCTGTACCTTTTAGGTTATTGACGTATAACACTGCATGGTTCTGACATGTTACCTAGAAAAGCTTTCTAGATTTCACAGTTTGATTGTGTCTACTAGCCTTGATTTGAGTGTAATATCCATGATAATGTATACAATTCTATTACTGCATTATGGATGTCTCTATTAATCAGTTTCTTTTTTTAGCTTTTATTTGGCAATGTTGTCTACTGTATTTCATAATGTGTTTTTCCATCATTTTTCTGTGTCGCTTTTTGCCTTTGTAAAACTGATTTGCTGTGATGTGAAGTTTCTTTTCCTGACTACACTTATTTGTTGTGTGTGTGTGTGTGTGTGTGTGTGTGTGTGTGTGTGTGTGTGTGTGTGTGTGTGTGTGTGTGTGTCAGGGATATTTTTCTAAATTGTTTTAGATATTGGTTTGGATTTGATAAACTTTATGGAATTCAATAGATTTATTTGAGTTCTGCTCAAGATTTGTGGCAAACCAAGTCATATGCAAATGTGGCCAAGTCTATGAAGAATACCTCAGTGCAATATAGACACAAAAACTAACCTGCAATGTCAGAGCGACAACAATAAGTCATGGCAAAATCATATTCATGGAAAACTCCAGAAAGTGATATATGTTGAGTATCAATGTACACCAATGCACACCTATGTAAGGTATACTGCCATTCTAACATAAGACGACAGGTGGCACACTCCAAGAAAGTGATATGAATACAACATGTAAATGTGTATAACCAATTAGAGAATAGTCATAGATATGCAAGTGTGGGACGCCATATATGGGTGAAAGACACATACATACTATACCCATACAATGGGTGGCTAATGTGTTTGTGATGTTAGGGGCATCCAATCATACAGCCATACAAAGGAAGGCTGCCAGATTACTAATAATGACCATTGGACTAGTATGATAAAGTGTTTTATACAGGCAAAGTGGACAGATGTTACAATGTAGGCTACATGGATATTACAGCGCTGTGTGCCAGAATATATAGGTCACATGATATGGTTCCTTACCTCTAGCACCATTCATACAATACAACATGGAATTCCCAACAGTAATGGGGAATGTCAGTGCATATCAGTAACACTAGCAATGTGACAGGCTATGGATATTTACCATAGCAACAAAATACACACATTACATTGGTAAAATACTATATGGCACATAAGTAATTATCAACTATCACACAAGAGCTTAATGGCTATGGGACCTCATGACACAAGGTCACTGTAGATAACAGATATGCCATATAGTAAACAGACATATTAAAACCAAAACATGACTAAGTTTCTGCAAAATATGCACATATATCAACTTTTTGAAAGTCTCAGGAGAATGGCACTACACTGGTATGTGTGGAATGTTATGAAATGTTGAATGTGTAAAGTATCACATTTGCTAATGATGAAAACTGGCCATATATGCAAGTGAACACTGCCAGAAGGACAACTGTGTCACATTAGTAGAATGACACCTTTAACAGACATATCTGTCACAGAAAAGGGCAGACTAGATCTGCAGTAACATTGTCCCTGTGTACTGCATGGAAAAGTGGCAAGTCACATACAGAGTGCAGGAATGCCTGTTCTGCCACCACTACCACTCTCTGCAGGTATGTCAGCATCTGATGACAATATGACAACATGGTGATATTGACAGTGTCATACTGTAACAGCTGTCGTTTATCAGCAACAGTCTATAGCCCCATATAAATTGAATTGTGAAGTGTACATCATGAGACACATTCTACAAGCATGACCTCAGTATGATATTCTTACACAAATGTATGCCAAATCATGTAAACAAGCCAAAGAAGACCACATCATGGTGGCAGTATTACATATATGGATTACATATACTATTCCTACGGTCCTGAGGTCTTCCTTGATGGGGTTGGATGTCCCAAATGAATCTCCAGTAAGGAGTTGGGCATGGGCCATGCTGTCTCCTGGAAGAAATCCCTCATCATGTCTGTCATCTAATCCCTCATCATGTGTGTCATCTAATCCCTCATCATGTCTATCATCTAATCCCTCATCATGTGTGTCATCTAATCCCTCATCATGTGTGTCATCTAATCCCTCATCATGTCTGTCATCTAATCCCTCATCATGTGTGTCATCTAATCCCTCATCATATCTGTCATCTAATCCCTCATCATGTCTGTCACCTGGGTCTGGAACACATTGGGGATGACACCATGGATCTGGGTGTTGTGGTGGAGGACATCACCGATTTAGGCCTGTTGGTGTGATGGTGCATGCTGATCCTGGCCCTTATTATCATCTTGTTGTCCTGCCTGGTCCTTGGTGTCTGACTCAGCAGGAATTTGTCATGAGTGTCATCTCTGTTGATGGATTGGAGGAAAGGCACAGATACCACTTACTGTAAAAATGTCAATAACTGTACATTGCTACATACATCTGAAACAGCCTTAACAGTAAAAGAAAAACAGCAACATATACAAGATATATGAATCATACACCATGGACAGTAACCAAGCATTACATAAGTGATATGTTAGTTACATCATAATTAATCCATCAGTTATGTGCTTATGCAAATTCGCAATAGACCAAATCCTTATGCTGTCTAACAAATCTGTTATGCAAGTAATTTTTACTGGGAAGCACATTTGGAATAGTTCCACTTCATATTTAATGCATTCATAGAATGGGCTGAAGATAAACAATGCACCCACACCCTTTTGTACAAACATACATTATGTAAGTTACGTGTCAGCGCATTTATTACCAATATTAAAGTTGGTTATGATATCATGCCATTGACATTTGAAATGTAACAGATTAGAGGTACAAAGAATTTCCTTATTTGCCAGGGAAATGTAAAATGGCCTGTATAAGAGGAAACACTCACACATACATATCCTAAACTATCATGTATCCCCTAGGCAAGGAGAATCATAGGCCAAGGTATAAGTTCAGCATCAGCAAATATATGTACCTCTTTAAATTTTATGCAGTCATCAAAGAACAATGATTACCACACCCAGAAATGAGTGCAATAACAGTGCATGTTAACATAATGTTACAGAGTTACAATAGATCAAATGTTCAGTTGACAACAGCATACTGTATAAATAGTTGGTGTACTGATCACCTACTTATTGTTATGGTCATGGAAAGATGTAATGCAAGCATAAAAGGCACATTAATGGATGGTAAAGTATATGTCTAAATGCAGAAGAAAATCTAGAAATGTTTATGCATTACATACCAAAGTGACAGTGTATGAAGCAATGACACCATCATATTACACACATATTAATAGCATATAAATACACATCAGGATCTGTATACGTCTAGGAACATGTGAAAACATGACATACACTATAGGAACACGTTAAAATATGACATACACTATAGGGACATGTTAAAACATGGCATACACTATAGGAACTCGTTAAAACATGGCATATACTATAGCAACACGTTAAAACATGGCATACCCTATAGGAACACGTTAAAACATGGCATACACTATAGGAACACACTAAAACATGGCATACACTATTGGCATTTGCAAAACATCAGAATGAAAATTGTTGACAAAACTGCATCTTTGACAGTAGTGCCCTAATGACTGTCTACAACATACATGTGAGTATTGTAGGTCTCTATCACAAATATAAAATGCTACTCTTACGTGACATCACTCTGTACAGGTTCTGAGAAGCAGTACACGTATAAATTATGAAGTACAGAGGATGCATCTATAATGATCACCACACACATGTAAGGTGAGGTATCATTACAACAGTAACACTCAGTCATGACAGTGTAATATATGCAATGTGCACCACATGTTAACATCACATTTGTCAGTTATCTGATATATAGAATATCACCATTTCTACATATTTAAGCCATAATGTCATGCAGTACACCATGGATAACCTATGACATCACAACATAGTTGCATAATTAATCCAAAAAATGGAAACTAATGTAAGGATCACAACTGTACAGTATGCTATGACAAATGGCACCTTAGTCTTGTATACAACATGCTGACTTTATATACACAATGTATAAACATGTCCTTGTCAAGTCAGATATGCATCAATGAACCCAGAAATAACACACTAGCACGTGCAAGGATCAAATGGTGGAAATTGAAACAGTGTAACTGTGAGGTGGAGTTCAGGGAAGAGTTAAGACAGGCACTGGGTGGCAGTGAAGAGTTACCGAATAGCTGGGTAACTACAGCAGAGCTAGTAAGCAAGATGACTAGAAAGGTGCTTGGTGTGACATCTGGACAGAGGAAGGAGGACAAGGAGACCTGGTGGTGGAATGAAGAAGTACAGGAGAGTATACAGAGAAAGAGGTTGGCGAAGAAGAAGTGGGATTGTCAGAGAGATGAAAGTAGACAAGAGTATAAGGAGATGAAGTACATGGCAAAGAGAGAGGTGGCAAAGGCTAGGGATAAGGTGTATGAAGAGTTGTATGAAAGGTTGGACACTAAGGAGGGAGAAAAGGACCTGTACCGATTGGCTAGACAAAGGGACCAAGCTAGGAAAGATGTGCAGCAGGTAAGGGTGATAAAGGATAATGAGGGAAACATACTCACAAGTGAGGAGAGTGTGTTGAGCAGATGGAAAGAGAACTTTGAGGGGCTGATTAATGAAGAGAATGAGAGGGAGAGAAGGTTGGATGATGTGCAGATAGTGAATCATGAAGTGCAGTGGATTAGCAAGGAGGAAGTAAGGATAGCTATGAAGAGGATGCAGAATGGAAAGGCTGTTGCTCCAGATGACATACCTGTGGAAGCATGGAGGTGTTTAGGTGAAATGGCAGGGTTTTTTTTAACTAGATTGTTTAATGAAATCTTGGAAAGTGAGAGGATGCCTGAGGAATGGAGAAAAAGTGTTTCGGTACCGATTTTTAAGAATAAGGGTGATGTGCAGGGCTGTAGTAACTATAGAGGGATTAAATTGATCAGTTACAGCATGAAGTTATGAGAAAGAGTAGTAGAAGTTAGGTTAAGAAGGGAGCTGATGATTAGTGATCAGCAGTATGGTTTCATGCCAGGAAAGAGCACTACAGATACGATGTTTGCTCTGAGAGTGTTGATGGAGAAGTACAGAGAAGGGCAGAAGGAGTTGCATTGTGTCTTTGTGGACTTAGAGAAAGCATATGACAGGGTGCCAAGAGAGGAGTTGTGGTATTGTATGAGGAAGTCGGGAGTGTCAGAGAAGTATGTAAGAGTGGTACAGGATATGTACAAGGGTAGTGTGACAGCGGTGAGGTCTGCGGTGGGAGTGACAGATGTGTTTAAGGTGGAGGTGGGTTTACATCAAGGATCAGCTCTGAACCCTTTCTTATTTGCAATGGTGATAGACAGGTTGACAGACAAGATCAGACAGGAGTCCCCATGGACTATAATGTTTGCAGATGACATTGTGATCTGTAGTGAGAGGTGGAGGAGACCCTGGAGAGGTGGAGATATGCTCTATAGAGAAGAGCAATGAAGGTCAGCAGGACTAAGACAGAATATATGTGTGTGAATGAGAGGGAGGATAGAGGAATGGTGAGGATGCAGGGAGTAGAGGTGGCAAAGGTGGATGAGTTTAAATACTTGGGATCAACAGTTCAGAGTAATGGCGAGTGTGGAAGAGAGGTGAAGAAGAGAGTACATGCAGGATGGAATGGGTTGAGAAGAGTGTCAGGAGAGATATGTGACAGTAAGAGTGAAAGGGAAGGTCTACAAGAGAATAGTGAGACCAGCTATGTTATATGGGCTGGAGACAGTAGCATTGACAAAAAGGCAGGAGTCAGAGCTTGACATGGCAGAGTTGAAGATGTTAAGATTTGCACTGGGTGTGACGAGGATGGGCAGGATTAGGAATAAGTATATTAGAGGGTCAGCCTAGGTTGGAATGTTTGGCGACAAAGCCAGAGATTACGTTGGTTTGGACATGTGCTGAGGAGGGATGCTGAGTATATTGGGAAAAAGATGTTAAGAGTGAAGCTGCCAGGTAACAGGAAAAGAGGAAGGCCTAAGATAAGATTTATAGATGTGGTGAGAGAGGACATGCAGGTGGTTGGTGTGACAGAGCAAGATGCAGAGGACAGGAAGAAATGGGAACAGGTGATCTGCTGTAGCGGCCTATAATGGGAGCAGCCGAAAGAAGAAGAAAGAAGCACGTGCAAAACAGCATTTTAAAGGAAAGGCTCCTACCTGTCCTACGTCCAGCCTGATTGTGCCTGCAAGTAGCCCAGTTACAATACATATTTACATACAGAGTACGGAGTACAGTACTCCTAGTATCAAATCGCAGTGATGATTGCTGTATGAACCAGCAGGGAATAATTATTTATGTAGGATAGTGTTTAAGCAGATCTCTACATATACATGCTAACAGAGCAGAACCCAAGCAATACACAGCAACACGACTCTACCAGCAACACAAACCTATCAGCATCACTGATAATTTAAGATGCAAACACATATTCAACAAATGAATAGGCAAACCATGTGCAACATTTAGCAAGCTGGCAAAAGTTACGACATATATAAAATGCTTATCTTCTGCTATCAACACAGCAGAAACAATAAAAAGTGTGTTACATACAGTCAACAACAGTCACCAATACAACAAACACACATAACATGCATACAAGACCACTATGTACTCTGTCTGAATATAACAAGTCTAACACTCATTTAGACTGTGCCATGAACAGCCCATGACCTCAAAATAAGCCATTAACATTGGAAAGATTTGCACACATGCAGTTGTCACAAAAAAATGCTAGCAGAAAGTATACACAGTTTAATTACATTTACAATATATAGCTTCTTGATGAATGATGGGTATCTGGCCTTCTAATTATTTGCATATGTGGATGCTATCTGATAACATTCATATCTAGGAAATGGGCACATTCTAATTGCCCTACTATGCAGCCATAATGCTGAAAATAAAAAGACATACTTCTCCCCTTTCACAAGTCCTCCAGCTTGTGTAATTGCTCAATGCACAATGTTCTGTTACGGCTCAGTCCTTTTAACCTGCAGGAATAAAACACAATGACAAGTTAAATTCCTATTTTGCTTGTGCATTATGAGGTTTAACAACATTTAGCATTAAGATAAGTCAGTTCTGAGCGCACTCTAAGTAGTTACATTATCCATCAGTGTCATACAACTCTACCTCACACCAGGGCAGAACTAACTTAGAGCAACTAGAAGCGGGATTCAAACCTACAGCATTCACCTATGTTCATACCAAAGTCCAGAACGCTACTTACCTAGCTAATTGATATTTGACATGTAGAAAGGACTTCATGGAAGTATAATAACATTGATCTATGACTGCACCATTGAGACCTGGCATGCCATGTGTCCCTGTCGACATGTTAATAAGGGTAAATGTGATGACTTCTGGGTAAGGTGAGACAGTCCCAATGTATTATCAGAAGAAGTTTGTCATCTGCATTGGCCACGTTTCAATCAAATTAAAAAATGCTGTGCTGCATGCACAGTACTGTTAAGAGAAATGGTCTTTACTACCATAGCATATATCACCCTGAAATACATTCAATGTGCATATACTGTCATATAGCATGCAGCGCATACAGGATATACTGTCATATAGCACACAGCGCATACAGGATATACTGTCATATAGCATACAGCGCATACAGGATATACTGTCATATAGCACACAGCGCATACAGGATATACTGTCATATAGCACACAGCGCATACAGGATATACTGTCATATAGCATACAGCGCATACAGGATATACTGTCATATAGCACACAGCGCATACAGGATATACTGTCATATAGCACACAGCGCATACAGGATATACTGTCATATAGCACACAGCGCATACAGGATATACTGTCATATAGCATACAGCGCATACAGGATATACTGTCATATAGCATACAGCATACAGGATATACTGTCATATAGCACACAGCATACAGGATATACTGTCATATAGCACACAGCATACAGGATATACTGTCATATAGCACACAGCATACAGGATATACTGTCATATAGCACACAGCGCATACAGGATATACTGTCATATAGCACACAGCGCATACAGGATATACTGTCATATAGCATACAGCATACAGGATATACTGTCATATAGCACACAGCATACAGGATATACTGTCATATAGCATACAGCATACAGGATATACTGTCATATAGCATACAGCATACAGGATATACTGTCATATAGCACACAGCATACAGGATATACTGTCATATAGCACACAGCATACAGGATATACTGTCATATAGCATACAGCGCATACAGGATATACTGTCATATAGCATACAGCGCATACAGGATATACTGTCATATAGCATACAGCGCATACAGGATATACTGTCATATAGCACACAGCGCATACAGGATATACTGTCATATAGCACACAGCGCATACAGGATATACTGTCATATAGCATACAGCGCATACAGGATATACTGTCATATAGCATGCAGCGCATACAGGATATACTGTCATATAGCACACAGCGCATACAGGATATACTGTCATATAGCATGCAGCGCATACAGGATATACTGTCATATAGCAAACAGCGCATACAGGATATACTGTCATATAGCACACAGCGCATACAGGATATACTGTCATATAGCATGCAGCGCATACAGGATATACTGTCATATAGCACACAGCGCATACAGGATATACTGTCATATAGCACACAGCGCATACAGGATATACTGTCATATAGCACACAGCGCATACAGGATATACTGTCATATAGCATACAGCGCATACAGGATATACTGTCATATAGCATACAGCGCATACAGGATATACTGTCATATAGCACACAGCGCATACAGGATATACTGTCATATAGCATACAGCGCATACAGGATATACTGTCATATAGCATACAGCGCATACAGGATATACTGTCATATAGCATACAGCGCATACAGGATATACTGTCATATAGCAAACAGCGCATACAGGATATACTGTCATATAGCACACAGCGCATACAGGATATACTGTCATATAGCACACAGCGCATACAGGATATACTGTCATATAGCACACAGCGCATACAGGACAACTGCTGCATAATTAGACAATAGTACGCACAGTCGTAACAATAGTACGCACAGTCGTAACAATAGCAATGCAATCTTATATGTAGAATGTGCAACAACTGCCATGTCTGGGCTACTAAACAAATAGTGTATGTCAAATATAAAAATAGACACCATTGTACATACTAAATATGGATGGGGCAACAACATAATCACCAAAACAATAAGGGGATAAGGTAAGCCAACAACGAAAATAAAAATAAAGTGTCAAGTGAAGAAACAAGCTTATCTCACTAGGAAATAAATTGCTGTGTGCATTATAACATGTAAAAGTCTGAAGAGGTTCATAGGTTCATAGGTTCATAGGTTGGTACTAGGCTATCGGCCCTAGGGCCTACACAAGCTTAGCCATGACAATTCC
The DNA here is from genome assembly GCF_019279795.1 of Protopterus annectens. NCBI lineage: Eukaryota > Metazoa > Chordata > Ceratodontiformes > Protopteridae > Protopterus > Protopterus annectens. The sequence goes on from NC_056737.1 coordinate 1,003,649,536, forward strand.
CTGGCTATTTTTCCCACACTATTTACTTGTCTGGACCCCTGTCTAGCAGGGTGACTGATGTGATCCCTGGGGTGAATTTCCTTTCTCCCATCCAATCATCAAGGTTGCTTTTGAAGAGAGCAAAAGAGGCGCTCTGCTTAACATGTATGGACAGTCTATTCCAGAGTCTGGGGAGTCTCTGGGTCAGAAACCTATCCCTCCACATGTTTTGTTTATTGTGATGACACGATTTAGATCCCTGGAGTGTGTGGCTCTGAGGGATTGGGATTTCGTTAAGTGTAGCATGTCCAACAGCTCTGGGTTTGATATGGCCTTGTATGTTAAGCAGAGATCGCCTCAGAGTAGATGATATGCGACAGAGTATAGCTGGAGTTTTTTAAGGTGGTCAGCATTGGGCATCTGCTTTATGCCTGTGATTCTTTTCGTGAGGTATTTCTGCGGCCTTTCCAGTTGTTGCAAATGTCTTGAGAGGTACATACCAGATGGGGCATTGTATTCTATAATGGGTCTAATGAGCGATGAGTACAGTGGGACAATGACCTCCTTTTTTCGGGATGAAAAGCCCTTAGTGATGAGGTGTGCCATGTAGAAGGATTTCCTGATTGTTGTGGCGATGTGGTTATTGAAGTTGAGACCACTGTCATCCTGTGTCCCTAAGTTTCTTATCACACTTTCGGTGTTTAGTGTACTGCCACATATGTGATAATTCACGGATACATGTTTTTTCCCAAAGGCGATAACTATACATTTCTTGGCATTGAGCTTGAGCCCATGGCTCTGGCACCAAGCATCTGTTTCTGTAAGGCCCTTTTGTAGAGTATCCACATCATTTGGGGATTCAATAATGGCTCCCAGTTTGCAGTCATCTACGAACTTTGTTAGCCAGAGTCCCTTAGTGTTGGCCTGTACTTCAGAGAAGTAGATGCCAAACAAGAGAGGTCCTAGGACTGAACCCTGAGGTACCCCATTTGTCACTTGTCTGGAGCTGGATTTGTAGTCAGCTACTTTTACAGTGTGGGTTCTGTCAGTAAGCCAGTTGGCAACCCATCGAGTGATGTAGGGATTAATGCCCAGCTTAGTAAGTTTATCTGTGATTTCAGAGTGGGGGGTGGTGTCAAACACCTTGGCAGGGTCCAGATAGGCTCTGTGGACTGCCTTACCCTCGTCCACAGCTCTGGAGACTGATTCAAAGAAGTCAATAAGGTTCAGGAGACAGGATCGGCCCTTCACAAACCCAAACTGGGTGGGGTCCAGTGTTTTAAGGTTGCCAATTTCTTTGTTTATAAGTTCCATGATAATACGTTCCATGGCCTTGCAGATCAGGCTCGTCAGACTGATGGGGCAGTAGTTCCCAGGATCCAAGTTGGATCCCCCCTTGTTGAGTGGGATAACTGTAGCTGTGCACAACTCAGGGGGCATGAAGCCTGAGGTGAGGGTATGATTAAACATGGCACTTAGGTGAGGTGCCAGCTCATTTTGTAGTTCATGTAGTACACAGCCCGGCATGTCATCTGGTTCCATGGATGCTGTATTCTTAGCTTTGGAGAGTGCAATTTTTACCTGTGTGGCTGTTATTACTGGAATCTGGCAATCTTCCAGTATTGAGATTGGCCATTTAGGGGGTGAGAGGGGGGTGAATTTGGCACTGCATCAATCTGCCAGGATATTAGCAATATCTTTGGGATCAGTATATTTAATGCCATTCTGTTGTAGCTCAGAGCAGATCTGAGCATTGCCATTCAGGTTCTTGACATAGTTATAGAATGCCTTGTGGTTGTCTTTGGAATGTTTGGCAATTTTATTTTCATAACTAGCTTTGGAGGATTTTATGAGGGATCTCAGCTTCTTACTGAGGCTGATAAGGGAGTTTTTTTGCATCCTAGGATTTTCCTCTTTTTTGCAACAATTTTTCCTTTTGTTGTAAAGTTTGTTTATGGCAGGGGACCACCAGATTGGCTTCCTTTTTTTGGAGGAGAGCATTTTGGTTCTATTTGGGATGGCATGATTCATGCATGAGTGGATGTGCTCGTACAGTGCCTTAGTGTAGGACTCAGCAGTCGAACTTTCAGTTCCCATCTGAATGGGTGTCGAAGTTTGTAACTTCTGACTTGAGTAGTATGAAGTTGGCCTTGGAGATGTTTTTTTTATAGAGGTTTCCTTACTGGGGGGTGGGGGTGGGATGTGGATGTTAAGGGTGATTAGCTTATGGTCTGACCTGACCAACGAGGGGGTGACCATAGGTGTGGAGCATCGATTTCCCATTTGGTAATGTCCAGGTCTAGGATATTGGAGACCCTGGTGGGACTATGGATTAGTTGATCCAGGGCATTGGAATTTATGAATTCCAAGAACTGCTGGGCAAAGGTGTTGGTGGACGAGTAGTTTTCCCAGTTAATGGCAGGGTAGTTGAAATCACCCAGTATTAGGGTGTTTGGCTGTATATTAATATTTTCCAGTATGTTTAGAAAGGTGTAGTGAGAATCTTGGGGCAATGTGGGGGATCTGTAGCAAGCTACAATTTGGATTGCAGTCTTACCTAGTGTTAGTTGCACCTGGAGAATTTCAGACGCATTGTGTTGGGCAACTAACCTGGTGGTGTGAATATCCTTGGTGAATATGGACACTCCTCCACCTTTAGTGTTTCGATCCTGGTTTGGTAGCCGAAACGTGTGGTAAGAGTTGTAGCCTGGTATTACAGGGGTGCTCTCTGGAGCCTTGAACCAGGTGTCAGTACCTGCACAGATATTGATGTTCTCCATTTTTCGGAGTACCTCAAGAGAATGCATTTTGATGTTTAGACTTCTAGCATTGAGTAGCATTACCTTCAGATTTTGCATGCTTGTACCTGTTATGGTGGTGGTTTTGACCTTTGAACATTTCCTAAAAAAGGCACTATAGGAGTGGCAAGAGCCTTAGCCAGTAACCTGAATCCCAGGGGTGACAGCGGAGGGATTCAAACCCACAAAAAGCAAGGTAATGTGGACTGAAATCATTTAAATGACCTCTCATGTTAACCTCTCAAATATGTTAAGGTCAAGGCAGTACATGTCAGATTTTCTGCAAATGAAGTGTGACTATAACACATACTCAAATGGAATTCACGGTACTCTACAATGTTCTCTAAATGTCTTTGCTTGGCAAAATATCTATGATTGTCAGAGATTTGGGATGCATGGCTAGGTTAAAAAAGCACTTGTGGTCATTAGCCTAGTAAGCACCTATGAACATGTAGTGACTGATAATCATGTAATATATACTGCTGAGCATACATTTATTGTTTATTTTCCATCCAAACTGCAATAGGAACACAAAACAATGTGTGATAATATGTAAGTGGCATGGAAGTATCTAGAATGACTGCAGATAATGTAGGAATATGTAGTTATCTGTAGCATGAAAGAATATTACATTACAAAACAGAGATTATCCAAGTAGGTTACAAGTAAGACATAGATCTGGATTTTTTTTTAAAAAGAATATCTGTAACAGCAATGTGGGGTCACACCTTAATTATTTAGGGTTGCACTTAATGAGACAAGCCAAAACTGCAAAGACATCAGCTATGTCACAGTGTAGTGCTTACATCCCCACATTTGAAATATACTCACCAAAAATATTGCATGTGGACACATATTATTTATTTAACATTTGCTTACTGGGAAAGTCTGTCTGGGACAGGGCCCATTTTCAGTGGAGGCCCAGGAAGAAATGTTCCAGATGCATGTCTTTGGAATGTGGGAGGAAACCAGAGCACTCAGAGGAAACCCATGCAAATGCAGGGAGGACATGCAGATTCTACACAAAAGGCACCACAGCTGAGAATTGAACTGGAGAACCTCTTACTGTGAGATGACAATGCTAACCTCTGCACCACGTCCCCACCACCACCTGTGTTAATGAACACCTACAACAAAGATCCCAAAATCAAAATATTATGATCTTTGCAATGGAATAACATGTCTTTCAGTATTAAGAAAGTACTTGATATGGGGCATTCTCAAAGAACTGCTGATAACGGCAAAATATGTAGTCATGCAGTGCCTATGCAGTGTAGGAGTTACTGCACTCCAGGAATAAAAAGAACTATAAAGGTAACTTCCTGAGTCAGTAAACAACCTTGCAATGTATCAATATGGATTTAAGAAGATGACAATGCTTTGGTAATATATTTTGTGTATATCATGGAATTAGTGGGATTTGAAACTATGGATAATCTACCTCCATATAAGCAAGGAGAGCTAAAGGACGTCACATCAGTTTTCATGTCTGAAAATCATCACTGAATGACAAGCAGTTTAATTAGGATCTATAGAATATTTGCAATCTTTCTGAAAATGTGATGTTAAATACGTATCCTACACACTAGTATGTTTGGCTAAGATAGTTTGTGGATGTGCAAAATTTGTGCAGTTAATAATATAATTTTTTTTAATTTATGATTTAATTCTGTTAGGTATTCTCTAGTTATATTCTTTATACATACTGCATATGGAATAGAATAACCCTAGTTCATATAACAAAATCTGTGGTCAGCAAATGCTTACAGTAAGTAGTAGGTGTCATGGTGTGGATTTTGTCACTTATTGTATGCATGCATCCGAGGGCTGTGCTTTTTTCCCTGGGTGATCCTGTTCCACAACTAATACTATTCCCTACAGTGAAGGTCACTGTATCAGTGCCAGACTTACATACCTGCCCTGAAGATCCCTGTTCATCCTTGAAGCTCACTTAGAATCTAGTTCCAAATGTTGATCAGGGTGATGTTCCTAGGTCATAGTTGCATCCTCCTGTCATGTCCAGATCTACAGAGTCTCATCATCAGTCCAGTTGGGTGCCCAAACATGCCACCACCTCCACTCAATCAACATCTTTGGTATGGTCATTAAAGCTGGTAGAAAAAAGTCTTCTAAAAAATAATCACTGAGGTCTCACTCAGTTCACAAGTAACAATGGCATGATAAGAAAATATATAAATATCACATTTTAAAATATGCACATATAGAGGGGTAGCAGACTATTGGTGGCATCGGGCACATGTTACAGGTATTTCCATTTATCTATGCATATTACGCATTTGCATTGAGCAATGTACAGTTACTCTGAGTGGTTGGTTAACTCACAGAGATTTGAAAACATACAGGGACATTTGCTAATAGGATTCCAAAACATTGTATGCTAATGAACCTCATAAATTAGGTATGGCACAAATGGCACTTAAATGCTGTGTGTGTGCTTAGATAACCTCATTATGAGGTACAGCTACCTGAATGCAGTCTTCAAAAAGGTAAGATGTCACCTATTTGCATTGTTGTTTTGGAATACATTTCTCATTATCACTTTCATATGCTCATACTGCTCTGTGTGACACCTCTAACACATATATCACGCATATTTTATGTGAAATTCTCATTTCTCATTTCATACATTGAAAGCCTTGTTAGGGCTGTGCCATAGTACTAACCAGGTGCTACATGCATGGGGGGGGCAATGCAGCACTGGCTGCACAGCAGGACAGTGTAGTATCTGTTGTACATTGAAAGCCTTGCTAGGTCAGTGAAGTAGTACTAACCAGGCGCTACATGCATGGGAAGTCATGGCAGCTCTGACTACACAGCAGGACAGTGTGGTATCTCCTGTGCATTGAAAACCTTGTTAGGGGTGTGCTGTAGTATTAACCAGGTGCTACATGCATGGGAAGTAATGGCAGCACAGACTGCACAGCAGGATAGTGTGGTATCTGTTGTACATTGAAAGTCTTATTAGGGCTGTGCTGTAGTACTAACCAGTTGTTACATGCATGGAGAGGTCATGGCAGCACTAACTGCACAGTGTGACAGTGTGGTGTCTGTTGTACAGTTAAAGCCTTGTTAGGGCTGTGCTGTAGTACTAACCAGGTGCTACACCCATGGGGAGATCATGGCAGCAGTGGCTGCAAAGTGTGACAGTGTGGTAGCTGTTGTACATTGAAAGCCTTGTAAGGGCTGTGCTGTAGTACTAACCAGGTGCTACACCCATGGGGAGGTCATGGCAGCACTGGCAACAAAGTGTGACAGTGTGGTATCTGTTGTACATTGAAAGCCTTGATAGGGCTGTGCTGTAGTACTAACCAGATGCTACAGGCATGGGGAGGTCATGGCAGTACTGTGTACACAGTGTGACAGTGTGCTATCTGTTGTACAGTGAAAGCCTTGTTAGGGCTGTGTTGTAATACTAACCAGGTGCTACATGCATGGGGAGGTCATGGCAGCATTGGCTGCACAGTGTGACAGTGTGGTATCTGTTGTACATTGAAAGCATTTTTAGGGCTGTCCTGTAGTACTAGCCAGGTGCTACATAAATGGGGAGGTCATGGCAGCACTGGGTACACAGAAAGCCTTGTTAGGGCTGCGCTGTAGTACTAACCAGGTGCTACATACATCAGGAGGCCATGGCAGCACTGACTGCACAGTGTGACAGTGTGGTATTTGTTGTACATTGAATGCCTTGTTAGGGCTGTGCTGTAGTACTAACCAAGTGTTACATGCATGGGGGGGTTAATGCAGTTCTGGCTACACAGCAGGACTGTGTGGTATCTGTTGTACAGTGAAAGCCTTGTTAGGGCTGTACTGTAGTACTAACCAGGTGCTACATGCATGGGGAGGTCATAATAGCACTGACTTCACAGTGTGACAGTGCGGTATCTGTTGTACATTGAAAGCCTTGTTAGGACTGTGTTGTAGTACTAACCAGGTGCTACATACATGAAGAGGTCATGGCAGCACTGACTGCACAGTGTGATAGCGTGGTATCTGTTGTACATTGAAAGCCTTGTTAGGGCTGTGCTGTAGTACTAACCAGGTACCACACCCATAGGGAGGTCATGTCAGCACTGACTACACAGTGTGACAGTGTGGTGTATGTTGTGCAGTGAAAGCATTGTTAGGGCTGTGCTGTAGTACTAACCAGGTGCTACACCCATGGGGAGATCATGGCAGCACTGTCTGCACAGTGTGGTAGTGTGGTATCTGTTGTACATTGAAAGCCTTGTTAAGGCTGTGCTGTAGTACTAACCAGTTGCTACATACATGGGGAGGTCATGGCAGCACTGGGTACACAGCAGGACTGTGTTATATCTGTTTTACACTAAAACTTTGCTAGGGGAGCGCTGTAGTACTAAACATATGCTACATGCATGGGAAAGTCATGCCAGCACTGCCTGCTCAGTGTGACAGTGTGATATCTGTTGTACATTGAAAGCCTTGTTAGGGCTGTGCTGTAGTACTAGCCAGGTGCTACATACAAGGGGATGTCATGGCAGCACTGACTGCACAGCAGGACAGTGTGGTATCTGTTGTACATTGAAAGCCTTATTTGGGCTGTGCTGTAGTACTAACCAGGTGCTACACCCATGGGGAGGTCATGGCAGCACTGGCTGCACAGTGTGAAAGTGTGGCATCTGTTGTACATTGAAAGCCTTGTTAGGGCTGTGCTGTAGTACTAACCAGGTGCTACATGCATGGGGTTATCATGGCAGCACTGGCTGCATAACAGGACCGTGCAGTATATTTTGTACATTGAAAGCCTTGTTAGGGCAGTGCTGTAATTCTAACCAGGTGCTGCATGCATGAGGAGGTAATGGCAGCACTGGGTGCACAGCAGGACAGTGCGGTATTTATTGTACATTGAAAGCCTTGTTAGGGCTGTGCTGTAGTACTAACCAGATGCTACACCCATGGGGAGGTCATGGCAGCACTGACTGCACTGCGTGACAGTGTGTTATCAGTTGTACATTGAAAGCCTAGTTAGGGCTGTGCTGTAATACTAACCAAGTGCTACATGCATGGGGAGGTCATGGCAGCACTGGCTGCACAGTGTGACAGTGTTTTATCTGTTGCACATTGAAAGCCTTGTTAGGGCTGGGCTGTAGTACTAACCAGGTACTACACCCATGGGGAGGTCATGGCTGCACTGGCTGCACAGTGTGACAGTGTGGTATCTGTTGAACATTGAATTTCTTGTTTGGGCTGTGCTGTAGTGTTAACCAGATGCTACATGCATGGGGAGGTCATGGCAGCACTGTGTGCACAGCAGGACAGTGCAATATATTTTGTACATTGAAAGCCTTGTTAAAGCTGTGCTGTAATACTAACCAGGTGCTACACTCATGTGGAGGTCATGGCAGACTGCACAGTGTGACAGTGTGGTATTTGTTGTTCATTGAACGCCTTCTTAGGGCTGTGCTGTAGTACTAACCAGGTGTTACATGCATGGGGGGTTAATGCAGTTCTGGCTGCAGAGCAGGACCATGTGGTATCTGTTGTACAGTGAAAGCCTTGTTTGGGCTGTACTGTAGTACTAACCAGGTGCTACATGCATGGGGAGGTCATGGCAGCACTGACTGCATGGTGTGACAGTGTGGTATCTTTTGTACATTGAAAGCCTTGTTAGGGCTCTGTTGTAGTACTAACCAGGTACTACATGCTTGGGGAGGTCATGGCAGCTGTAGTAATAACCAGCTGCTCCATGCATGGAAAGGACATAGCAGCACTGACTGCACAGTGTGACATTGTGGTATCTGTTGTACATTGAAAGCCTTGTTAGGGCTGTGCTCTAGTACTAACCATGTGCTACATGTATGGGGAGGTCATGGCAGCACTGACCGCACAGCAGGACAGTGTGTATCTGTTGAAAATTGAAAGCCTTGATAAGCCTCAACTGCAGTATTAACCAGGTGCTGCATGCATGATGGATTTCAATGCAGTACTGGCTGCACAGTGTGGCAGTGTGGTGTTTGTTTTACATTGAAAGCCTTGTTAGTGCTGTGCTGTAGTAGTAACCAGGTGCTGCATGCATGGGCAGGTCATGGCAGCACTGGCTGAACAGCAGGAAAGTATGGTATCTGTTGTACATTGAAAGCCTTGTTAGGGCTGTGCTGTAGTACTAACCAGGAGCTACATGCATGGGGATGTCATGGCAGCAATGACTGTACAGCAGGACAGTGTGGTATCTGTTGTACATTGAAAGCCTTGTTAGGGCTGTGCTGTAGTACTAACCAGGTGCTACACCCATGGGGAGGTCATGGCTGCACTGGCTGCGCAGTGTGACAGTGTGGTATCTGTTGTACATTGAAAGCCTTGCTAGGGCTGTGCTGTAGTACTAACCTGATACTACATGCATGGGGAGGTCATGGCAGCACTGGTTGCACAGCAGGACAGTGCGGTATCTGTTGTATATTGAAAGCCTTGTTAGGGCTGTGCTGTAGTACTAACCAGGTGCTACACCCATGGGGAGGTCATGGCTGCACTGGCTACACAGTGTGATAGTGTGTTATCTGTTGTACATTGAAAGCCTTGTTAGGGTTGTGCTGTAATACGAACCAAGTGCTACATGCATTTGGAGGTCATGGCAGCATTAGCTGCACAGTGTGACAGTGCAGTATCTGTTTTACATTGAAAGCCTTGTTAGGGCTGTGCTGTAGTACTAACCAGGTGCTACATGCATGGGGAGGTCATGGCAGCACTGGCTGCACAGCAGGACAGTGTGGTATCTGTTGTACATTGAAAGCCTTGTTAGGGCAGTGTTGTAGTACTAACCAGGAGCTACATGCATGGGGATGTCATGGCAGCACTCACTGCACAGCAGGACAGTGTGGTATCTGTTGTACATTGAAAACCTTTTTAGAGCTGTGCTGTAGTACTAACCAGGTGCTACATGCATGGGGAGGTCATGGCAGCACTGGCTGCACAGCAGGACAGTGTGGTATCTGTTGTACATTGAAAGCCTTGTTAGGGCAGTGTTGTAGTACTAACCAGGAGCTACATGCATGGGGAGGTCATGACAGCACTGGCTGCACAGCAGGACAATGTGGTATCTGTTGTTCATTGAAAGCCTTGTTAGGGCTGTGCTGTAATATTAACTAAGTGCTACACTCATGGGAAGGTCATGGCAGCACTGGCTGCACAGCAGGACAGTTTGGTATCTGTTGTATATTGAAAGCCTTGTTAGGGCTGTGATGTAATACTAACCAAGTGCTACATGCATGGGGAGGTCATGGCAGCACTGGGTGGACAGTGGGACAGTGTGGTAACTGTTGTACATTGAAAATCTTGTTAGGGCTGTGCTGTAATACTAACCAAGTGCTACATGCATGGGGAAGTCATGGCAGCACTGGCTGCACAGTGTGACAGTATTTTATCTGTTGCACATTGAAAGCCTTGTTGGGCTGTGCTGTAGTACTAACCTGGGGCTACACCCATGGGGAGGTCATGGCAGTATTTGTTGTACATTGAAAGCCTTGTTAGGGTTGTGTTGCAGTACTAACCAGGTGTTACATGAATGGGGAGATCATTGCAGCACTGCTTGCACAACATGACAGTGCGGTATCTGTTGAACATTGAAAGCCTTTTTAAGGCTAAGCTGCAGTACTGACCAGGTGTTACATGCATGGGAGGTCTTGGCAGCCCTGGCTACAAAGCAGGACAGTGTGGTATCTGTTGTACATTAAAAGTTTTGTTAGGGCTATGCTGTAGTACTAACCAGGTGTTACATGCATGGTGAGGTCATGGCAGTATTGGCTGCACAATGTGACAGTGTGGTATCTGTTGTGCATTGAAAATCTTGTTAGGGCTGTGTTGTACTAACCAGGCACTACATGCATGGGGAGGTCATGGCAGCACTGCCTAAACAATGTGACAGTGTGGTATCTGTTGCAAATTGAAAGCCTTGTTAGGGCTGTGCTGTAGTACTACCTAGGTGCTACATGTATGGGGAGGTCATGACAGCACTGACTGCACAGCAGGACAGTGCGGTATCTGTTGTATATTGAAAGCCCTGTTAGGGCTGTGCTGTAGTACTAACCAGGTGCTACATGCATGGGAGTTCATGGCAGCACTGACTGCAGAGCAGGACAGTGTGGTATCTGTTGTACATTGAAAGTTTTGTTGGGCTGTGCTGTAGTACTAACAAGGTGCTACACCCATGGGGAGGGCATGGCAGCACTGACTGCACAGTGTGACAGTGTGGTGTCTGTTGTAGTCTAAAATCCTTGTTAGGGGTGTGCTGTAGTTCTAATCAGGTGCTACATGCATGGGGAGGTCATGGCTGCACTTGCTGCACAGCATAACAGTGTAGTATCTGTTCTATTTTGAAAGCCTTGTTAAGGCTAAGCTGTAGTACTAACCAGGTGCTACATGCATGGGGAGGTCATGGCAGCAATGGGTACACAGTGTGACAGTGTAGTATCTGTTGTACATTGAAAGTCTTGTTAGGGCTGTGCTGTAGTAATAACCAGGTGCTACATGCATGGGGAGGTCTTGGTTGCACTTGGTGCATAGCATGACAGTGTGGTATATATTGTATATTGAAAGCCTTCTAAGGGCTAAGCTGTAGTGCTAACCAGGTGTTACATGCATGGGGGGGGGTGTCATGGCTGCACTGTCTGCACAGCATGACAGTGTGTTATATATTGCACATTCTGTTCGAGGTCCTTGTTATGGCTTTACTAGAGCAGTGCTGTAGTATGAACTGGGTGTTTCATGTCCTTACTGCACTGAACAGATTACCTCCACTGGGGACAGGCCAACTCCTCTCATTAGACCCATACATGGTCCATGGATATCAATGTCTCTGAATCAATATGCACACACATCTGCTGTTGGTCACTCAACTGTCATCCCAAGCAGGCATGTCCACACAAACACATTGTACTACTGCTTCTAACCACACTGTGCACCATAACACAAGTTTTACCACTTCCAGCTCCTTGGTACATCACCATAGGCAGATATATCCAGAGGTGGCAAGGGCAGCTAGGACCACGGTGTGAGCTGTCAGTGTGGGCACCATAGACTGCATTAGAGTAACACTGACAGTTGATCTGATAGGTGTCCTGTTGTGTCATTCTGACCTTGGGCAATGATGACCATTGTGCTGACCACTGACTAATCCATCTGTTGGTGGTTTCTCAAATGTATGAATGCCACAAGGTTTTCTGATTATTTATCTGACCTATGTGACTGCCTTCAAGCTGTATTATGTTGTACATATTTGTTGTTATTATAAGTTAACACAGATACTGACAACAGCAATGGTCTATGTGACAATCTGCATACTTCCATGGTTGCATCTCTTGATAGTTGACATATAACAAGCATTTTTATGATTAATGGCATGTTATTTTAGTCACCCAGCATTGATTGCTACATTACTCATTTCCTTGCTGTCTGCCATTCCTGCATGCATAGTTATGCCTCTGTATGCATATCAGTACTACTTATGATGTACTTCAGGCATTTAACTGCACATGCCTCACCCTCAGCAGTACATGCACATTTTTGGACATGATTTCCTTTTATTATCCTTATGATGACATGGACTCCCCATATCTACCTCCTTCCACAGATATATATACCTATGTTGCTAAATCCCAAACAACGGTGCATGCTGCATGGCTGATGTGTGCTCACTGTCATTCATGTTCTACATGGTTGAATGTATTCTTACATCTAACTGACTCATGTTGCAGCAATATCCTATCTATTGTAGTGTTTATGTGTGAAATTCCACATCAGACATGTGATATAAAATGTGTTTCTGGCATGTTTTTATTTGGCTGGTCCTTGACATGTATGTCATAACTCATGCTGCTGTATGCTATGTAGGATGTTGATTAGTTTAACTGATTTACCTTCTACTGTATTTTTACATTTTTTTTATTAGGACTACTATGCAATGCAGAGCGACTTTCTATGTCTGCTCTATTATATTGTACCTAATGTTTTTGTGTATTTTTTTTTTATTTTGGCAAGATTTACTTTTTTAGTGATGCAAAAATGACACAATATAGTCTGTGTTCATTTTCATCTCATATGTTATGATTTTTCTACTTTTTTCTATTTTTTTCAGTAATTTCAGTAAGGGAGAACAAATGTGCCACAAAAATATGTAGAAATGTAATATTTATCTCATCATCTTTGCATTTGTCAATAGGTGAAAACAAGTTGGTTCAGCACTTATTTTCTCTTTTCCAGACTTACTGTTCTAGAACCAAAAAATATGAATTAAAACAGCCTGAATGCAACAGGGTGAGTTTTTTATAAACAGAATGTATTACATTATTAAGAATAAAACAGCTTAATCAATATGTAATAATAAAAAGTGCTGTACAATATGACAAAGGCAGTAAAAGTCACTTCCATTGCTTTAGTGCAACTCAAAGTCAGGAAGGTCAAATACCGTTTCTAAATTCCAAAATAGTTCCTTTTTTCATACAAAAGTCCTTTGTTATCAAAACATTCCTAATCATCTTAGGTCCTAAATGAGCACTGGAAAAATAGTCCTGTGCTCTGTGTCCACTCTCTGGGGCAATCCAGAAAACTGAAGATATTTTTTTTTTATTCCACAGTGCTTTCCTTGGGGAAATTTCCATTAAATTGGAGAGCAGAACTTGACTGGATCTCCGCTAAGGCAAGTCTCTGCCTTATTGCAAAATACCTCCTTTTAAATCTTTGACCAGGGACCTGAGTTAAGAAAATTAATTTTCTGAGCATTAGTACTTTTGTTAGAGTATAGTTGTATAGCAGTTCTCAGTCATATACTCAAGCAAAGCTCTTTTAGAGTCTATCTTTAGCTGTGTTCATTGGGCAGCTCAAATGATTGAATGTCCAATCATGACTGAAGAACAAATGACTGACTGCAAAAGTCTATGCAATGTGTGTCCATTGCAATGAGAACAGAAAGCTTTTGGCATGTTTTTGTTCTCCATTGTGGACGGATTCCAGCTATAAATGCCAACACATAACTGTTTGAGGCTAGCCTATGGAACAGGCTTATTTTTCTCTGCTGCCCAAATGTATTGCTGTTTGACCAAAATATGTTATGGGAGAGAGAGAAGGGGATGGATTTGTAAGCATCATGGTTTATTCCACATCCTTTGATTTTAATACCCTATCTGACTTCTTTACCCTTTAATGCCCCATAATAGTAGAATATCCTTTTTATATATCTAGCTTTGAAGTCCAGTCCATGGGAGTGGTGTCATTTGGTGTGCAGTCCTCTTTTTGTTGATAATTAAGCAGATACTAACACACACAACAAAACAGCCCCTGTACTTTTCTAAGAAAACAAGTCTTTTAAATTCCATGATTTTCATGCATCCATGTTTTTAGTATCTTTATTACACACTGACACATTATATGTTAGGAAATTAGCAAGGTCAATACACAACACACAAATGAAGAATGAATAAATGCAGTCAATACACATTAACAGTGGCAACATGCAAGCAATATGCAAAAGTATACACACTAGCATTAGCGATAAATACTAATCACAACAATCAGTGTTAGTAATATATGTTTTTCTTTTTAATCAAAGGCTTTGTTACCATATCCTGTACACTAAAGAATGTGTTAAGTTTTTTCTATTTTGTGTTTAGAAACCATATAATAAGGTTTAAGGATGAAGGTCTTTCTTCAGAAAGTTATTTTTCTCATAAAGGGTATTTGCTATGGACAGAACTGATTTCATTTGGCACTGTGCGTGACCATGGATATTGTTTTAATTCAGACGAGACGTTTGGTAAGAACTAATGACAATTTCTGCACAACATTTCCTCAGGTGCAATTTGCAATAAAAAGCAGTATTTGATCACTAACTGGGACAATGTGTATCTCTCAAGAACAGTCTGTTGCTAAAAAGATTTCAAGCAGTACTGTTTTTCATTGAAAGTCTTAAAAAATGTATACCAGCCAGCCGATATTCTCTACAGAGATCTGTTCATTAGAGCACACAACTTTGTATTTATTATTATTCTCACTGACAATTATCTTTCATTGGAAGGACTGTGCACTGGATATTGCTTAGTTGCCTCGAAATGGATGAATGCATTCTACAGTATCGACTCACAAACATATTCAAATGTGCGCAGGAAGCTACAGTAGTGAAGAAAGATCATTATATACCAGCCGAAGGAGTGATCTGTTCATATAGAAATGATGTTATGTGTGTGTGTGTGTGTGTGTGTGTGTGTGTGTGTGTGTGTGTGTGTGTGTGTGTGTGTGTGTGTGGTTGTTGTTTTGGCATGTTCACATAGTAACTGGTACTTTTTGGTAGGTGTGTTCATTTCTGATACTGGTTAGTGAGCAGTTTTTTTTTGCTGGTTCTTTTTTAGTCAGGCTATATGCAGTATTATATGCCCAATGTTATTCTGTTTCATTCATTTATTTACTGTGCATTTCTTTTAACCATAAACCAGGACCCAAGGGCAAACACTATCCATATAATCAGATTTAGAGTAGTCAATCAAACACTGTAAGAGATGAGATGAAATGAAACTAAAGTACATTTGGGCATCCATGCAGGTACTGCTAGGGAATTGCAAACATTCAACCAGTCAGTAACTAAACTTATGGAAGCACAATTTATTGACAAGAAAACAGAAGTGAAACAGGGACCTGACCCCCTGTGTGAATCATGTTATCGCTCATTACAGGGACCAGACCCCCTTTGTGAATCATGTTATCGCTCATTACAGGGGACCAGACCCCCTGTGTGAATCATGTTTATTGCTCATTGCAGGGACCAGACCCCTGTGTAAATCATGCTATCACTCATTACAGGGACCGGACGCCCTGTGTGAATCATGTTATCGCTCATTACAGGGACCGGACCCCCTGTGTGAATCATGTTATCGCTCATTACAGGGACCTGACTCCCTGCGTGGATCATGTTATCGCTCATTACAGGGACCTGACCCCCTGTGTGAATCA
Source organism: Protopterus annectens (assembly GCF_019279795.1). NCBI lineage: Eukaryota > Metazoa > Chordata > Ceratodontiformes > Protopteridae > Protopterus > Protopterus annectens. Next base: position 1,003,665,282 of record NC_056737.1, read on the forward strand.
TGTTATAGCTCATTACAGGGACCTGACCCCCTGTGTGAATCATGTTATAGCTTATTACAAGGACCGGACCCCCTGTGTGAATCATGTTATCGCTCATTACAGGGACCGGACCCCCTGTGTGAATCATGTTATAGCTCATTACAGGGACTTTACCCCCTGTGTGAATCATGTTATAGCTCATTACAGGGACCTGACCCCCTGTGTGAATCATGTTATTGCTCATTACAGGGACCTGACTCCCTGTGTGAATCATGTTATCGCTCATTACAGGGACCGGACCCCCTGTGTGAATCATGTTATAGCTCATTACAGGGACCTGACCCCCTGTGTGAATCATGTTATAGCTCATTACAGGGACCTGACCCCCTGTGTGAATCATGTTATCGCTCATTACAGGGACCTGACAACCTGTGTGAATCATGTTATCGCTCATTACAGGGACCTGACAACCTGTGTGAATCATGTTATCGCTCATTACAGGGACTGGACCCCCTGTGTGAATCATGCTATCGCTCATTACAGGGACCTGACCCCCTGTGTGAATCATGTTATCGCTCATTACAGGGACCGGACCCCCTGTGTGAATCATGTTATCGCTCATTTGTGAGCTTCAGCTAGTTATGATTTGGTTGGTTTTGGTCAAAACTGCATGTGTCAGTCATAGCAATGTTTGGAAATTGATGATTTAATCACACATACACACACACACACACACACACACACACACACACACACACACACACACACACACACACACACACACACACACACACATACACACACACACACACACACACACACACACACACACACACACACACACACACACACACACACACACACACACACACACACACAGACGGCTAGATATATAGACAGATAGATAGATAGATAGATAGATAGATAGATAGATAGATAGATAGATAGATAGATAGATACAAAGACAGAGCAAGTGAGAGAAAGAGATATCTCTGTCCATGTCTTTCCCTCTCTATATATATATCTATATATGAGTGTATCAGCAAACTGTGAACATTCATAAGTGTGAACACAGACAAAGCAATCATTTTTCATCCAAATGTAAAATGAACAAACATAAAAAAAAATGAAAACAATTTTTGCAAGAGGGCAAGCCCCCTGCACCCTGCACATACCCTGCTAATTGTATATACTGACTTTAAGATCACATGACAGTGGAGTACAGGAAAATACTCTTATCCTGCTGAAGCACATCCCATGTGAAAAAGGCTTCCAGCAGAAGCTCCATTTACATACTTACATACATACATACATACATACAAATATTTCAAGCACGGGCATTAATGCCCTTCTAGCTTGTCAATATACCAAAACATCTGTTCCCAAAATAAGTGTCCAGGCTGTTCTTAAAAATATCTAAACTAGTACTTGCTTTAATGCAATTTGGTAGTGTGTTCCATGCATCAACTACTCTGTCAGAGAACCAATTAGTGCACTTCTTATTCCTTTCATACAATGAATTTCTTTGACGTAACCCTAAACAGACTTCATACTGGTCAGATAGATACTACTATGTACAGAAAACCATCCAAGAAAAATACATATTTACATAGAACCAGCTTACACCCATCGCATGTCTATCCAAACATTGTTAAAAATCAACTTGTTAGGATAGCTAAATTAAATATAAATGATTCATTAATGGAACAGCAACATGAAAGGACTACTTCAGAATTAATACACAGAGGTTATAGTCAGCAACAAGTTAAAACAATTAAACAAGACATTATAAACGAGATCCACAGAATACACACCTCTGTTAACCACCAACAGAGACATACAATCGATCGTCCACCAGTCATAATATCAAATTAAGATGCACGTTTACACATGATAGAAATACACCAGTCATAAAGAAAACTATTACAAAATACCGGTCTATACTAACTGAGATACCTGAGCTAAGGAATGTTGTATCAGATTCACCAAGTTTTAGTTATAGAAGAACTAATAACTTAAAGAACATTCTTGCACTGTTGTGGCAGGACGGGTAGCTTACATCCTTCTAAACTGGGAATTGCTGATTCAAAGCTCAGTGTCTGCTATTCTAAAAGTGTATTAGTTCTGGTTTAAGCACTTGGGCTTCAGGACAGTTATTCTACATTAAGAAGGTTTGTGGTCTGCACTCTTGTGGGAGGAGATGCTGGATTCTGCTCTTCTGAGCTGGGAATTTCTGGTCACAGGCTTATTGTGCCTGCTTATTCAAACTGTTTCTTTCTGACATTGGTGCACCTTGTTGCTGTAGCATAGGACCAGATTCAGGCCTGCCGAATCTAGCTTTGTTTGTATAACTTGAGCACTGATCCAGGCCATCTTTTTGGGAGAAGGTTCCCTGCACCCTAGTAGCAGGAGTGTGCAGTTAGAACTTGTCTGATTGAAGACTGCTGGAAAAGGGCTCAGTTTTGAGTTTTTTCTTGTTAATTGAGTAACTTGTTTAAATCAGATAGTTAATTTTCTATTGTTTTATATATATATATATATATATATATATATATATATATATATATATATATATATATACATATATATATATATATATATATATATATATATACATATATATAAAATTGCACATTATTCATCTGCTTTTACTGTATCTGTGTTTCTTCTTATACTAGGGGCATTGACTATAACTCTGAACTGAGATATATAACAATAAGCATCTTTTTATGCACATTTAAAGTGTTTTTTATTGGATCTGCTTTATTTTCTAAAAAATATATATATATACTTGTTTCCCACCTTTCTAAGCTAGTATAGTCCAGTTTTCAGGTTAGTGCTGAATTTAGGGCTGTGTTACAAATCTCTGTGTTTGCCCATATTTTACTTGGAAAGAAGAAAGTTTCTCTGTTCACCTGTGAGAGATGGGAGCTTTGAGCAGCCTATCTGTCCCTGGGGGAGTGGTTTCAGCCCAGAAAGTAGGAGTTTATTGGCCATTTTGGGCTAATTTCTCTATCTTTCAATTCCCTGCTATAAAAAACATATTTGCCCAGTTTTGTGCGCAGGGCAGCGCCGGTTAGCTAGGGTATAACTATTCCCTGCTCCACATAGTCTCCTCTTCAATTTTTCCCTTGGAACTAGACAAACTTTCAACTTAAGCACTCAAGTTATTCATTTCTCAGCCTGGCACTTGCTCAAAACTCATAGCAAGCACTTATAAACCCTAGCACTACAGAAGGACAAGGCTCTCTATTCGACCTTACCAGCCATTCAGTAAAACAGTTTACTGTACCTATCCAGGCAAGTCCAAAGGGCAGTTTCAGGTGTACTCTCCAGTTCAACCAGTGAATCTGGGCATTTTGAGGCAACGTTACAACTGCCTCATGTACACAGACAACCCTCTCCTCCTACCACCAAACACTAACACATGCGAGAGATGCAATTATACAGTTAAACTGGAGGCTAAGCACTCTCAACCCAAGACTGGATCAGACAGTCGAGAGGAGAAGGGAAATACTGGCATCACACCACCAGTCTCACACAGACCCATTAAACCAGCACCTGCAAAAAACATACGTAAATACACAAAAATATACTTGGAGGCTCTAAATAAAAATCTGCAAAAGCAACAGTGCCCTCCAAAGCAGACATCCAAGCAACCTCCACCCCCCAACACAAACCATGAAACACATACTTCACAAAACAAGTGTGCCATGCAATCACAGCCCTCAAGGCAAAATAACTTACCCAGCATACTAGTAATAGGTGACTTTATAGTCAGGCACACTGACGTCCCACTGACTAGGCTGAATAAGGAGGAGGTTACTGTTAGCTGCCTGTTGGGTGCCAGGATCCAACACATAACACAAGCACTCAGGTCACTCCAGAACAAGTACAAATACAACTCTGTCATTGTCCATGTTGGTGTGAATGACCTGAGCCATACCTCCCTGGACTACATGAAAAGAGACATGGAAGAGCTCTCTGATCACGTAGCCCAGGCCGGTATGACCCTGACACTGAGTAGCATCCTGCCCTCACCAAGAATGATACCACGGCATAAAGAAACAAATTTCAATTTCAACAATTGGCTAAGTTTCTGGTGTCATTCAAAGGGGATCCAGTGTCTGTCTGCCTGGGATGACATGCTCGACAAGCCACGCTGCTTTGCTAGAGATGGCTTGCACCTGTCGCCCTTAGGCTTTTGAGTACTGGCCAAGGCTCTTGCCACCCCCATAGTGCCTTTTTTAGGTAAGGCTCAAAAGACAAACCCATCGCTGTGAATAGCACAAGTAACAAAAATCTCAGGGTAATACTACTCAATGCCAGAAGTCTAAACCTCAAAATGCACGCACTCGAGGCACTCCTCAATATGGAGAAAATTGATATATGTGCAGTAATAGAAACCTGGTTTAAGGCTCCAGAGAGCACCATAGCACTACCAGGCTACAACTCATACCATACATTGTGGCCACAGAACCCGGACCGAAACACAAAAGGTGGGGGAGTATCCATATTCATCAAGGATACCCACACTTCCAGGTTAGTGGCACAGCACGATGCTTCAGAGATTATCCACGTGCAACTAACAACAGGCAAAACTGCAATTCAAATTGCAGCTTGCTACAGATCACCCACCATGTCCCAGGACTCCCATTCCACATTTCTGAAAACACTGGGTAACATAAATGTCCTACCAAACACTCTAATATTGGGTGATTTCAATCTCCCAAACATTAACTGGGAGAACTACTCAAGTACTAAATCCCTGGCCCAACATTTCCTAGAATTTATAAACTGAAATACCCTGGAATAATTGGTCAACACTCCCACCAGAGGTGACAACATATTGGACCTGGTCATCACCAACATGAGTGTTCGGTGTTCCACACTGGAGGTCAGCCCTTTGCTGGTTAGATATGACCATAAACAAATCACTTTGGATATCCACATTCTGCCCCCACCCCCAAACAAGGAAACCACCATGAAAACTTTTCAAAAGCAAACTTCACGTTACTTAAGATGGAGGTAAAGTTTCAAATCCCTCATGCTAAAGGATAACACTGTCCAAGCTGCAAAATCCTTTACTAATGCATTCTACAGGCACCTACAAGAATGCATGGATCATGCTATCCCAAGCAGAACCAAGACTCACTCCTCCAAGAAAAGGATACCAGTCTGGTGGACCCCTGCCATAAACAAGCTATACAATAGAAGGAGGAAACTAGTACAGAAAAGAGTAAAATCCCAAGAAGAGAAGACATCCCTGATCAGTATCAGCAAGAAACTATGATCCCTCATAAAATCGTCTAAGGCGAGCTTTGAAAGAAAACTTGCCAAGGACTCCAAAGATAACCACAAGACATTCTTTAGCTATGTCAAAAATCTAAGTGGCAATGCTCAGATCTGCTCAGAGTTAATGCAGAATGGCACAAAATACACTGAACTGACCGATTTTGCCAACATCCTGGCAGACAGGTTCAGTTCAAACATCACCCCCATCTCACCCCCAAAAGGGCCCATAACCATACCAGAAGAATGTACAGCCCCTGAAATCACAGACACTCAGGTTAAAATAGCCCTCTCCAAAGTCAAAAACACAGCATCAATGGGACCGGACAGTGTCCCAGGCTGCATCCTACATGAGCTCAAAGATGAGCTAACCCCTCACCTAAACACACTGTTCAAACTCAGCCTCTACACAGTCTATGTACCCATAGACTGGCGCACAGTAATGGTTATTCCACTACACAAAGGTGGAGCCACAACAGACCCCAGGAACTATCACCCTATAAGCCTGACTAGCTTGGTCTGCAAGGCTATGGAGTGCATCATCATGGAACTCATTAACAGAGACATTGGGAACCTCCAAACACTGGAACCTACCCAGTTTGGCTTTGTTAAGGACAGATCATGCCTCCTAAACCTGGTGGACTTCTTTGAGACAGTTACCAAGGCTATAGATAGGGGAAAGGTGGTACACACAGCCTACCTAGACCTTGCAAAGGCCTTAAACACCATTCCCCATTCTGGTATTATAGATAAGCTCACCAGCCTGAACATAAACCCCTATGTCACAAGATGGGTTGCCAATTGGCTTACGGACAGAACCCACATGGTGATAGTTGCAGGAGCTAGGTCTGACTCTAAACTGTTTACAAGTGGCATTCCCCAGGGATCAGTCCTAGGACCCCTCCTGTTCGGCATATACTTCTCAGAGGTACAGACAAGCACAGGAGGACTATGGCTGACCAAGTTCACAGACAACTGCAAACTAGGGGCTATAATTGACTTACCGGCTGACACAGACATCCTCCAAAAGGGTCTCACTGAGACAGATACCTGGTGTCAAAATCATGGCCTCAAGCTAAATGCCAAAATGTGCATAGTTATTCCCTTTGGAAATAAAAAAGTACCTACAAACTACCACATAGGTGGTAGTCCCCTAAATATGGAAAATGTAATAAGGGATCTGGGGACCCAAGTAGATAGTAATCTCTCCTTTGATAATCACTTTGCCAAAGTGGTTAGAAAATCCTTCTATGTGGCTCACCTAATCACAAAAGGGTTTGCATCCAGATCAAAAGAGGTCATTGTACTCCTCTACTCATCACTCATCAGACCCATCATAGAGTACAACGCCCCATTTGGGATGTACCTTACAAGACACCTGCAACAGCTGGAAAGACCACAGAAGTACTTCACCAAGAGGATCACTGGCCTCAAACAGATGCCCTATGCAGCTCGACTGAAGAAACTCCAGCTGTACTCGGTTGCATACCGCCTGATCAGAGGTGATCTCTGCCTGACATAACAAGGCCATGTCCAACCCAGAATTGATGGACATGCTCCACCTAAAGAAAACTTTATCCCCTCAAGCCACACACTCTAGGGATCTAATCCTCACCACAACAATAAATAGGACGTGCTGGAGGGATAGATTCCTTTCCCAGAGACTTCCCATTCTTTGGAACAAGATTCCAGTCTACATTAGGCAGAGCTCCTCGCTAGCACTCTTCAAGATAAACCTTGACAACTGGATGGGAAACAGAAAGTGTACGCCGGGGATCACTTCAGTGGCTCTGCTGGACAGAGGCACAGGGAACTAATCTAAGGGGGTGGCGAAAGCCAACACATTCTGGCTGGGCTTATAAATGCCTTTGGGCAGATAGCCTAGTACCTACCTATGAACCTATAAAGAGCAACCAAAAATACATCTTACTTTAATACCTATAAGCAAGGAATGTACAAATGTAACGACTGCACTTTTTGCAAATACATTAGTACTGACAAGTTTATTAGACATCCAGTCAAAGATGCAGCTTTTGAACTAAGAGCATTTGGTAATTGAAATACACAACACTTAATATACATAGCAAACTGCTCCAAGTGTGAAGCAAACTACACAGGCAAGACAAATAGGAAATTAAAACAGTGAAATGGTCAACACGTCTGGAGGAGTGCTCAAATGCCTTGTATAAACATATTCATAATACAGATCTAACTCATACTTTTAAATTTGCTATTTTTCAAGTTATTCGTGCTATTTAGAGGTGGGGGGTGATATAAAATTACACACAGGGAGGATAGAACTGCAATAACTTTTTAGATTTAAGGCACACATACCCCCTGGCTTGAATGACATGGTTACCATTAAGCCTTATGTGAAGTACTTACATAATCAAATACACTGAACGTTTTGTATTTGTCTGTACCCTATATGTTTTAAAAAATTGAAAAATCTAAATTTTACACATATCTTCATTATTACATTTCTTATTGTTATTGTCACTTACATTTTATACATAAATTTTATGCGTATTTTACTTATTTTTATCTTATCACGATTACAACTTTAACATGTGACTAGATCATGTGACTATACCTTGATTATATAAGCTAAGCACAATGTGTTGCTCAGTTTCCTTGCCTGATGAAGCCTATCTGGGTGAAAGTGCCTTCTGCACTTGCAACTTTTTAAGCACATTGCGGATTTTAAACTTGTGAAATAAGCACTTCTAACTCCTGGAATAAACAGCTATTACTTTTAAAAAAGAGCAACTCTTCAAGTAAGTTGTGGACTTTGAATTTTTGAATTAACTACTGTTTATTCCTGCTCATGGCTCCAGTTATGGTTTTGATTTGCTGCACATTCCCAGAGGTAGTTGTCCCTAAATGACCTCTATACCTAAAGAAGATCTCCTCTTAGATATCTGTAAGAGACACTTTACAAGTTCAGATATTTTAGTCTTTCATAATATCTTAAATTTTCACATCTACAGATGCCCTTGGTATATTTCTGCTATACTCTTTCTAGTTTACTCATGCTTGTTTTCTTATAGGGTTTCCATATTGTTATTCCATGCAGAAGTTTGGGTCTAATGTAACTAACAAACAATGACTTCATAATTTTTGATTTCCTAGACTTTATAAATCTTTTTATACAACCCATAGTTCTATAAAAATCATAACCAATTGGTTGATATAATTAGAAAAACTCACAGCTTGATCTATCCATATTCCTAGGTCCTTAAATGAGTCGGCAGTTTCAATCACTGTGTGCTGTATTAAATATTCACCTTTCAATTTATGTGTCCCAAATCTCATATGCTTAGTTTTTGATGTATTTATCAGCATATTATTCTCTGTGCCCAAATGGTCAATTAAGTCAAGTTGTTTGCAGACATACCTTATCTGTAACATGTAATCAGTTTACCCAATTTCAGGGCATCTGCATAAAGACGGTATAACACCTCAGATGAAAAAGTTAGGTCTGAAAGATACAATCTAAACAAGTAAGGACCTAGGACAGGGCCCTGTGGGACACCCTGACTGTAACCAAGGATTTCACCTGTCCAGTTGCTGATGTCCCGTTTGTAAGTCATGCGGCTATCCATCTTATCAAAAGTACATCAATACCTAGTTGTTCTAATTTATTGATCAGTGTTTTGTGTATGACCCTGTCAAATGCTGAATTTAAATCTATATAAATTGCATCACAGCACAAGTTTTGATTCATAGTTGTTAATATATTGTTTCATGTTACAGGTGGTAATTTATTTATTTATTTATTGACATTTATAACCGGGTTTGTCCAGCTGGGCTTGAGGCCCATTTTCAGTGGAGACCTGAAGAGAAAAGCTCCAACACATAAACAAATTACATAAATTCAAACTTTAGAATCAAAAATGACACAGAAGTCTGTTATACACGAAAGTTAAAAAGCAGAACAGCAATGCATGCACATACTTCTTTTACAGTGAAACACATATATTTACATATATATACAAGAAAAATTTTGACCAACAGTATTGATTTAGTATCTTTAGTATGAATCCAAAATAATGGAGAACTTAGATAACAGGGAAGAGAGGTATAATGCAGGGGCACGAAATAGGGGATTCACAAGGGCAAGTTCTGAAGTTAATTAAATGAAGTTTGAGTCAGATATGAGTAAGTTATTACTAGCAAGAGAGAGTATAGTAATATATAGATGCAGTTTATGGGGCTTGGCTTTAGGTTTATAAGTAGGTGGGAGGATCTGAGCTCTAGGCAGTTTATGAAGACAGAAGGTGGAGAGATTGAACAGGGCTGAGGAGATATTAAAGTAGGATGTTGTTGAATGAGTATCATAAGTGTAGGAGGTAGGAGAGCAGAACAGTGGAAAGTAAAGGTGTGAGTGGTAAGAGGTAAGAGCAGAGAGAGGGAGGAGGAGTGTGGTGGTAATAATAAGGTGTTGCATTTTTGGAGGAGGGCAGAGGGGTTGTAGATAGGGTATACTACTACAGGGGAAGAGGTGATGTATATTTAGTTTAACAGGAAGTTGTTTGTCAGTGGATATCAGTGTAATTTTTCTTGTGACTTGAAATATATGGTGGTCAGGAAGGCAGAAACTCTTGGCTGGACGTAATCCAGTACAGGTGGTCTCGCAGTGAGTAGAGATGTTAGACCTCACAGCTGTTAACCTGATATAAAGTCACGGAAGAGAAGAAGAGTATGTTAGGTGGGGATAAGACAAACAGAAAGGCAACAATGTTCTACTAAATTGTACAATGGTGGGATCTGGGCAGCTATAGCTAGAGAATGCAAGTAAGAGATCTGGGGAGCTATAGCTAGAGAGTGCAAGTAAGAGATCTAGGGAGCTATAGCTAGAGAATGCAAGCAAGGGATCTAGGGAGCAATAACTAGAGAATGCAAGCAAGGGATCTGGAGAGCTATAGCTAGAGAATGCAAACAAGGGATCTGGGGAGCAATAGCAACAGAATGCAAGCAAGGGATCTAGGGAGCAATAGCTAGAGAATGCAAGCAAGGGATCTGGGGAGCTATAGCTAGAGAATGCAAGTAAGAGATCTAGGGAGCAATAGCTAGATACCGCAAGTAAGGGATCTGGGGGCTATAACTAGAGGATGCAAGTAAGAGATCTGGGGAGCTATAGCTAGAGCATGCAAGTAAGAGATCTGGGGAGCTATAGCTAGAGAATGCAAGCAAGGGATCTAGGGAGCAATAGCTAGAGAATGCAAGTAAGAGATCTAGGGAGCTATAGCTAGAGAATGCAAGCAAGGGATCTGGAGAGCTATAGCTAGAGAATGCAAACAAGGGATCTGGGGAGCAATAGCAACAGAATGCAAGCAAGGGATCTAGGGAGCAATAGCTAGAGAATGCAAGCAAGGGATCTGGGGGCTATAACTTGAGGATGCAAGTAAGGTATCAGGGGAGAAGTTAGTGGTTTCAGTGCAAGACAAAAAGTGACCCTGGGAATGTGGAGGGATCTACACCTAGATCTGCATATAGCCACTTTAATGAACACAAGTATAAATCACAAAAAACATTAACACAGATGGAAAAAAGAATTCAATTATTACATATATTGGTTGATAAATCAATCATGTTCATAAGACCATTGAATGTTGAATAATAGGATGACCCCTAAAAAATCTTGCACTCTATACACTAACTTTCCATTCGTGACAAAACAGAGAAGACACTGTCTTTTGATGCAAAAAGGCCAATCCGTGTTGATCAAAATTGCAACCTCTAAACGAATGGCAAAAAAAAAAAAAAAAAAAACACCCGACAATGACCAAAGTCAAAAAAAATACACAAACAGTTATAGGCCTAGATAAAGAACCTAAGCCCTAAATCATTCATGAATCTCAAGCCCCACAATATTATACACTGAATATGTCGACTCGATGTTGCTGTTAACCTAAACACTCAATAGACTCCCAAACTGAGCCACCGTATATCATGAATATGACCCAATAAAACATTTAAGCAATACAAAAAAAAATGTACTCACTTAATTTCTATCAAAGGCACAAAATATTATATACAGGACCAAAAAAACCTTTTGATAAT
>NC_056737.1:1003681618-1003733885 GCF_019279795.1 Protopterus annectens
TATTCCTTTGGGGATCCCAACCCTGGAAAAAAGTAAAACTAGCTGTTTGGATATTAAGTTAGCATTGGCATTTTGCAGTCAGTAAACACTGGAATGTATAGACAGTCATTACTAGGCTTTACCAATGGGCCTACAAGATCCATGGATCTCTGTTAGAATGGGACCTGAATAATAGGCCTCTGAACCTAGGATGTGGTGTTTTGACATTCTGGACATGCTGCACAGAAGTTTTCAATGACTTTCTTCATCCTAAACAATAAACTGTAGCATAAATTCTAGCTTTGTCCTCCCCTAAGTGTCTTCTTAAAATATGACTATGTGCCAGGTTCATCTAACATGTTCTAAAAGGTTGTGGCACTAGCAGATGGTGTGGTATTTATTTCTGTCTTTATTTACTATGTATAATAATAAGTCATTCTTTAACTCAAAATATAAGTGCAGGATAGGGCCACCCTGTTTCTACTTCTACTCTGGCTGTGTCTTCTATTGCCTTGGTTAACATATCTTCCTCCCATTGTGATTTAATTAAATTTTCATTGCTTATCTTGAAATCCTTTGGGTTGGGAACACCTTTCTCATTTCTCTGACATGAAGTGGAGGGTATAGCCTTTTCACGTAAGAATACAGATATAACTCTTTCTTCTACTCCTATTTCTTCCCTACAAACAGCAAGCTACTCTAGTGACTCTCTTCTGCTTTCAGTTTGGACAATTTCTTAACTTTAAAATTAGCAATTTTTATTTCTTACATGCCTACTGCCAAATGTTATGTTTCTTACTAACCCTCTGATTTGACCTTACAAAGGGAAACCTAGGGCTTTGCAGGTTTCTTTCTCCTCCTAGTACGTTTTTACTAAGGATTTTCTTATCACTAAGTAGGTGTCGTTTATTACTTTAGTAGCTGGAATCTTTTGACAAAGTACCCCATCATGCACTAAGTGTCCTTCATCTTTAGTTTCTGCACTGACGTCTTTCCCTAATTTAACAGCTAGGGGTTTATTGTAAGAGCAGTAGGGTTTTCTTCCATATCCTTTCGAGCTAAAATTAGATTTTGCTCTATTTAAAGTTTCTGCACAAACACGTTTTTATTTATCGGGAGTATATATTTTAACAATGTTTTAGGTCGCAGTTGCCCCCTACCATTTTTATTAGGACTATATTCTGGGCTGTAGATAACAATATGTCAGATTACCTCCTCTTTTTTTTGTTTGAGCTCTATTCAGACAAAGTATCTCACTAAATTCCTGCCCCTCATCATTTCCTTGATCTAACGAAAGTCGCGACTTATCATAACATTATGTGTTAGATAAAGTAGTAAGGCTAAAGTCTGCAATACTTTACTTAACAGTCTAAACTTCTAAATGTGTTATAAGACAATGTCTCCTGTCTCTATAAAGATGTATTACTTCCACATTTCTGTTGTTACAGGTTTTACACTTACAAACACAAGATGATTTAAAAAGTGTGACCATGCTCTTGAAATCTAATAATCTCTTCAGTGCCTTCCCGTCCATGAATACTATACATTTGTGTAACTTAATAGTAGTGCAGAGGTAATAGCTGACTACTTTTCAAACTGTTAATTTATTGCATTGCAAAGGTATAATACTTACATCTCACATTCTTAGCAAGTTCTTAAAAAACATTTTTTGTAAAATACAGCATTACTGGATAAGAATTTTTACCAATGCTGTCACATTTTCACATTTAAAAATATTATTTTAGTTGCACATTTCTGGTTATAGGCTTACTTTGCTCAGTTCAAATTAAAGATTCACTAACTAGCATTCTTTCATTTACCATAACCAATTTACCGGTGCTCTTCTTTCTGGAGACTAATTTGTCCATAATGTATCTTACTCCTTCCCTAACAGGACATTCTGCATCGATTTGTCTTCATGCTCTATTGCAACCCATCATTTCTACAAGCTTCTTCATTTGTTTTCCCAAAAGGTGATACTTCACACAAACACAAGGCTTTTTTTTCACGGTTGGGATAATTATTTAATTAATGTCCATACTTCCAATATACCTTCAACGTGAATAGTCACTATCCTTAGTCAAAAATCTCCCCACAAAAAGAAAAAAAATATCTCTTCTAGATGACCTTTTGGCTGGCCACCCAAGAGTCCATACTCCTGACTAAACAATTCCTCTTTGCTAAGACCTAAACTTCTTTTCCATGGGGTTCTAAGATTTTCCTTTTACCTGCATCATTACAAGGATTTCAAATCGGTGTCTGACTTGCAGGCTCCACAATAATTTGTGGGGCCAGGAGAGTACTAAAAGAATTTAAACTGCATATTAATGGAATTACAGCGCATTCATCGGTGTTTCATAGCAAAATAGCATTTTCATTACAAAAATAATGCTAACATGCTTTTAACATTCACTATACCTCTTTAGAAGTGCATCTAATTTAGTTGGTCAACATAATTATGCCCGCCTACTTGTTTATCTATCCCCTCTTGAGAGGTCTGTACAGGGGCTGTTGTGCAGATTTGTTTATCTATCCCTCTTGACAGGTCTGTATTGGAGCTGTTGTGTGGATAGTAAGATTTTACTGTAACTTTGCCATTTGATGTAGCAGTGCTGAGATTTCTTTAAACAGTACTACAGAGCAACACTACTTAGAGCTTACACAGGAGATATAATCAACAGAGCTGTATGTGTGAGCTCATAAGCTGTGGAACATACTTGCATTTCTGCAGCTAAAGTTTGGACTATTTTTGTCTGCCTAAGGTTTATATTTTTGAAACTTTAAAAGGACTTTGACTTTGAGTTTGAGAAGAGATTACTTTCAGAACTTATTGACAGAAAGCCTGCAAGGAAGATTTTTGTTCTGCTTTAACTGTAACAAAAGCTCAACAAATCAAGTCTATGTTTTTCTGACTGTTTTAAGGCCTGCAGGCAGAGCTCAGCTACATGCTTATCATGGTGGATGAAGGTGCCTCCTGCATGAACTATTTTAGTTAAATAAGCTGTTGCATGTGGTTTATTAAAACTTATTTAAGCTACTTAATTTCTATGTGCACCTTCATCCCAAAAAAGGTAACATTTGGGACTGTGGACATTGAACTGCCATTGGATAATCTTGTGTGTGCAGAAGTTCAAACACTCATTCCACTGTCATTCTAAAGTACCGTGCTCCTTTATTGAATAAAACATGTGTTGTCATTTACTACTGCTAAAGTGTGTTTCTTGTGTTTTAAAACCAGGCATCTTTATTTGTGTTGAAATAATTAAAAAAAACTCTATTTTTATTAGGTTACATAACTGAAATTTCATTTTCTTCTTCAAAGTGAATTCAGGTAGGCATGTTTATCACACAAATTGGAGATGCCTGAGTTTGGCTAAAAAGTCCCTGACCTAATGATTTGTAAGGACATGTTACTGAAGCCATTACAGGGCCAAATGAACTGAGAAAACTGTTGCTAAAATAGTCCATGACCTAGATAAGTCTGAAACAAAGTGTGACACAGCAACATAGAGAAGGTAATGGGGAAATGTTTCTGAGACCTGATGTTTTATAGCAGGGCATAAATCAAAGCATAGCTGCTTAACAACAAAGGAACCAGAATATACCAGCTCTGCTCAGCCATCTTGAATAGCACTTCAAGGCCCTTTCAATATCCCAGTAAAAAATGCAAAGATTTTAACAAGCAGTGTCAAAGAACAGCAGATGACCATTCACAGGTTCATAGATAAGTACTAGGCTAACTATCTTTGTGGGCCATTTTAAGCATAGCCAATTATTCCATATGAGAATCAAACCCTGCTGTGAAGGCCGCCACCCTAGCCAGATAGGATTTTATACATAATTCTGTCATTTGTAAATATGAATGTTGAATTACAGGCTTGTTTTCTTAAATGAAAGACTATGCTGTGAAATGCTGAACTTAAAACAATGTAACAACATTGCCCTCTGATGTAAAGAAAGCTAAGTCAAGCATTTCTTGTCTGTCCTTTGAAGTTTAAATTATTTCATGTGTGTCCCTTTGAAGTTAGAATTTGGAGTCGATGAGTCTGGAGTGATGCATCCTGCCAATTGTTTTAACTTAAGGAATAATTACTAGAGTTTACATGTTGAATGTCTTTTATTGATGTAGTTTCCTACAGGTGCAACATAACAATTATGTAGTAGCTGTTAGCCTGGGAACACCAGGAAAGTGTAAAAAGAAATGATGTAATGGGAACAAGGACTGCAAATAGCAATTTAAACAGAGAGAATCAGAAGGCATTAAGCATTTTTGTCTTAATCATCCAACTCACAGCCCTGTCTTGCTCATATGTAAGTTATCTTAGACTTGTATTTTCTTTTTGAAATAGCTAGAAACTAGAAAGATTAGACTAAGAATTTTTCTGTAATGTCAGAACTGTACTACTGAATTATTTTAAGTATTTCTCTGTGATCTCTGAACTCTTTACTAGCACTGTGTAGTAAGAAGTTTAAATTATTTAATATTAAATATTTTTAAACCCTTTTAACTGTGGCTGTTTTGTGTAGAGATAATTTAAGCTCTAGAGTACATTGCATATTTATAGAGTTTACTGTCCAAGTCACACTAAATAAGCCTTGACTGTTTAGTCACAACTACCAATTGGATAATATTTCACAGTAATAATTGGACACCCTTTTAAGGGCCTTTGAGTAGCTGATAAGTATTAGTGAGTGGTGGCAAGTGGAATTACCGTATAGTTTGGGAGAAAGTGGCACAGCTGGAGAACCTGTGCCAGCCTTCCCCAGAAGTGTCTGCGTGCTTGTATAACCTCTTACCTCAAAGTGCATGTGTGTGTGTGTGTGTGTGTGAGGGGACCTCTAGATTTAATTCGAGATGAGTAGGAGGTGAGTGCAAGTCTCACAAGGAGTCTGTTGTTGCATACATCCTAAACCTCAGGACAAGGCTCATGGAACTCATAGGCTTGGCCCAGGAGAACCTGGCAGAAGCCCAACAACAGATAAAGATGTGGTATGACAGGAATGCTCGAGCTAGAGAGTATGCTGTGGGGCACAGGTAATGGTTCTCATTCCTATCAGACACAACAGGCTGCAAGCAGCTTCAGGAGGGTCCCTACAAGGTGGTAAGAAAGGTAAGCGATGTTAACTACATGGTGGAACTCCTAGGCAGAGGGCAGGGGCACAAATTGTACAATGTTAACATGATGAAACCTTACCATGATAGGGAGGCCCTTGTGCTGAGCATTTGCAGTGGACTGCAGGAGGAGTCTGAGGGAAATCTGGGGACTGATCTCCTCAGTGAGGCTTGGGCTGACACCTCAGTGGAAGGGGTAGCAATGTCCAAAGAGCTATCTCCTACCCAGGTTCGAGAAATCTGAGCAGTGTTGCAGGAATTTGGGGACATGTTCACTGGGAAACCAGGGTGCACTCACCCGGTGCAGCACCAGGTGGATACAGGACCCCAAAGGCCTATTAGGCAGGCCCCTTATAGAGTGCCTGAGAGAGTCAAACAGACTCTGAATGAAGAGATACAGGAGATGTTGGAACTAGGGGTGATTCAAGAGTCCAACAGTCCCTGGGCCTCCCCAGTGGTGCTGGTGCCAAAGAAGGATGGCAGCACCAGGTTCTGTGTGGACTACAGGAAATTAAATAGTCACACAGAGTCAGATGCTTACCCCATGCCTAGGACAGATGAGGCCCTAGAGCAGCTGTGTGGGGCTAAATATCTAACAACCACTGATCATACCAAGGATTACTGGCAGGTGCCCTTGACTCCCAGTGCTAGAGAGCAGTCAGCCTTTGTGACTCCTTTTGGCTTGTATGAGTTCACAAAGATGCGCTTTGGGATGAGGAATGCCCCAGTGACTTTCTAGAGGCTGGTAGATCATATCCTAGCCAGAGCACGAGGGTTTGCCTTTGCTTAGCTAGATGATATTGCCATCTACAGCCATTCCTGGCCAGAGCACCTTCAGCATGTCAAGGAGGTGCTAGGCAGACTACAGAGGGCAGGGTTGACCATCAAGCCGAGCAAATGTCAGGTGGGTATGGTGGAGGTCTCCTACCTAGAACATAATGTGGGGAGTGGTAAGATAAGGCCAGAACCTGCCAAAGTGGAAGCCATTCAGGCATGGCCTGCACCTGTTACCAGCATTTTTAGGGACAGCTGGGTACTACAGAAAGTTCGTCCCCAGTTATAGTACCATAGCTGCTTCCCTAACAGATCTGACAAGGAAGAACAGACCAGATAAAGTAGTGTGGACCCCAGCATGTGAGCAGGCATTCCAGAAACTTAAAGAAGCTTTGGGAGGACCCCCTGTGTTAGCCAGTCCAGATTACAACAAATAATTTTTTGTGCAGGTGGATGCTTCAAACCATGGGGTGGGGGCTGTACTTAGCCAGATTTCTTCAGAGGGAGAAGAGCACCCAGTGGTTTATCTCAGTTGTAGGCTCCAGCCCAGGAAGGAATGCTATGCAGCTGTAGAAAAGGAATGTCTAGCCATGGTATGGGCATTGCAGAAACTTCAGCCTTATCTGTATGGAAGGAAATTCACTGTTATGACAGATCATAACCCCCTAATATGGTGAAACAGAGCCAGGCCAGCAAAATGCCAAGTTGCTAAGATGGAGCCTAGGGTTGCAAGCATATGATATGTCAGTGCAACACTGCAGTGGGAGTAGCAATGCCAGTGCAGATGGGCTCTCAAGACAGGGAATGGGATAGGTATACTCCAATAGACCTGACCCTCTCAAGCAGCGTTTTTTCAAGGGTCACTTGAAAAACTAGCTTGAGTTCTCCGGGGGGGGGGGGTGAAGTTTGCCAGTCTAGCCAGATAGGATTTTATGCATAATTCTGTCACTTGTAAATATGAATGTTGAATTACAGGCTTGTTTTCTTAAATGAAAGACTATGCTGTGAAATGTTGAACTTAAAACAATGTAGCAACATTGCCCTCTGTTGTAAAGAAAGCTAAGTCAAGCATTTCTTTTCTGTCCTTTGAAGTTTAATGTGTTTCATGTGTGTCTCTTTGAAGCTAAAATTTGTAGTCGATGAGTCTGGAGTGAAGCATCCTGCCTATTGTTTTAACTTAAGGAATAATTACTAGAGTTTACATGTTGAATGTCTTTTATTGATGTAGTTTATTGCAGGTGCAAGATAACAATTATGTAGTATCTGTTAGCCTGGGAACATCAGGAAAGTGTAAAAAGAAATGATGTAATGGGAACAATGACTGCAATAGCAATTTAAACAGAGAGAATCAGAAGGCATTAAGCATTTTTGTCTTTATCATCCACCTCACAGCACTGTCTTGCTCATATTTAAGTTATCTTAGACTTGTGTTTTCTTTTCTTTTAGAAATAGCTAGAAACTAGAAAGATTAGACTAAGTGTTTTTCTGTGATGTCAGAACTGTACTACTGAATTGTTTTAAGTATTTCTCTGTGATCTCTGAACTCTTCACTAGCACTGTGTGGTAAGAAGTACTGTCTTGTGTTTTTAATTATTTATTATTAAATATTTTTAAACCCTTTTAACTGTGGCTGTTTTGTGTAGAGATAATTTAAGCTATAGAGTACGTTGTATATTTATAGAGTTTACTGTCCAAGTCACTCTAAATAAGCCTTGACTGTTTAGCCACAACTATCAATTGGCTAATAATATTGCACAGTAATAATTAGACACCCTTTTAAGGGCCTTTGAGTAGCTGATAAGTATTAGTGAGTGGTGGCAAGTTGAACTACTGTATAGTCTGGAAGAAAGGGGCACAGCTGCAGAACCTGTGCCAGCCTTCCCCAGAAGTGTCTGTGTGGTTGTATAACCTCTTAACTCCAAGTGTATATATGTGTGTGTGTGTGTGTGTGTGTGTGTGTGTGTGTGTGTGTGTGTGTGTGTGTGTGTGTCAGCTACTTGGGCAGGGACACGAAGCACTGGTTGGACAGAGAGGGTGCTAGAGGTTTTAGCTTGCCCACTAAGCTGAGATCTGGACCATATAGCTGTGCCAATGGGGAGTCTTATTGGGGACCTAGAAAGCAAGGGAGCGACCAGCCCCGGACTGACTGTGATCTCTTTGTGCTTTTAATGGAAATTGCACTTTACTGTGTGTGTTTGTTATCCTTTCCTTATATATGAGACGCTCTCTCTGGTGTTAGTGGTGAGGATTGAGGCTCCTTGATTGCTGGGCCAGGGCACAGGCATCACACCTGCACCTTATATTCGTAAGGTAAACACTTTAACCATATGTCAGCTTTCTACCCATTGAAACCTAGATAGGCAAAACTCTATAATGGTGTCCAGAAATAAATCCCTTATTATGGCCAAATTAATCTGAGTTTCATTAACATCTTTGATACTTGGTGAAGCTGGTCTGGAAGGAAAGGTTTGCCCATCGAGGGAGGGGAGGGTCAATAATTCTCCCTTGACATGTTCACAGCTCCCAGAAGACATACCTTATGCTTGTGAATGGTGTCATGTCTTGAGTGGGAGGTTGGCCGATGTAGCAGCATGGGTGGGCCATCCAAGCTAATGATTACAGCCCTTGCTTGCATATGTGAAGAATTGTGCATGTGCAGGTCAAGGGGCATAGTTGGTCCATATGCCCAAGTCAACACCAAAGGGAAGAGAGTAAAAAAATGCATAATGTTATCAGCTGATAGGAGGACAGAGAATGGAAACTCCCTGATGTCTGCCAGGGTAATAGTCCAGCTAGGCAGACCTCCTAAATGTCAGAGCAATACATAAAGTGGACTGCAAACACACACACACACACACACACACACACACACACACACACACACACACACACACACACACACACACACACACACACACGCACACACACGCACACACACACACACATATGAATACCTGACTATTTCTCTGTGTAATTCATATGCCAAGGAATAGTGTTATTAGATGTATCACTAGTGTGTAATGATCTACAACTAAGATATCAATCAAAATATGCAAACATCACTGAACAATGTCAGCTGCACTTGTCTCCAATGGCATTACACATGCATACATATCAATATACACACAACTATGTGATGTTTACTAACCAGGACCAATGATTCCCATACATGAGTCCATCCATCCATCCTCAACCCCTACAATCATCCCGAGCCAAGGTTTACACCACTGGGTGGTTAGCCCTGCCATGCACAAGTATTGTCTTGAAATACTAAAACTAACTGTAGTGCCCTGTAAAGGTGAGTATTACAATCAGAAGAGGGGCTGCCAAGTTATACACATGACATGCCTGACATAAGGGGATGTGCAGCTCTGATATCATCACAACATGTAGATGGAAATAATCTTGGATGATTCAGTGATCTAAATGAGCATGCCCCTCTAAATGATATATGAACTTGCCCAGTGATATGAAGGTAAAGAACATAAGTGGAGAGCAGGATGAAGTCTGTCATAACATGTGCATGTTACAGCATACCACATGTCTGAAACACCACACACGGGACTGCTGCATAGCTATTATAAATCTGTGGAGTTTTATAAGTAACACAGCAGAAAAGTTGCAATTGTCACATGGAAGGACTTACTCTACAATGATAAACAGCCTGTGTATATTCAGGTGTCAGTTAGTAACATAACATTATACAGCAGTAAAGCATACAATCTCTTATACATGTTGTGACATCCCAAGTAGGATATGAGGTAGCCAAGTCCCCACATGTAAACATTCCAGGAAATTGTTGGCATATTTATGCAATGTAGTTTACCATTGCACTATGGGTAAGAGATAACCTTTCATTTTGAATGGTATGTGTGATCACATCTTTGCAGATTGCCCTTAGAATATAGAGCATGGCCATGTCCTGATATATGTGCATAACAGATGCACAGGCATATAGTTGTCAGAGCCTATTTCACTTACATATTGTTGCCAGATCATATGTAAACTCAGATATTTTTTCCCTCAACCAAAGCAGATTACACAGATATATATATAGATATAGATATATATATAGCTGACACCCTAAAACAGTATATGCTCATATTCAGCACCACTGGAAAAGCTCCACTAACACTATACACAGAAAAGTGCTTCTTGATACAATAATGTGCAAAAACATATGTAAGTCTGCTAATTGTACTGACACCCATACACTAAATTTTGGTGCAAGAAGGAGCTGAACACAAACAATACACAGAGTTACAACTCTGCCACCAGCACTGACAGTATGAGATGAAGACACCTATCAAACACAAGAACAGATACAATATGCACACCCTGAAGGAAAGCTAATTACCACTACAGTACATATACGTTACTCACTCTATGTTGATAAGGCAATCCAAATTGTAGCTTGCTACAGATCCCCACCATGTGCCAGGATTCCCACTCCTCATTTCTTGATACATTGGAAAATATTAGGGTACAACCTAACACCATAATAATGGGCAATTTCAACTACCTCACCATTAACTGGGAAAACTACTCATGTACCAACTCTTTTGCTCAACGTTTTCTGGAATTCATAAATTCCAATGCCTTGGATCAACTTATCCGCACCCCCACCAGGGGCAGCAATATCCAAGACCTAGTCATTACCAACATGGGTGACCAGTGTTCCACACCAGAAGTCAATTTCTTGTTGGTCAGATCCGACCGTAAGCTAATCACCCTAGACATCCACATCCCACCCCTATCCACCATTAGGGAAACCATCATAAAAAATTTCTCCAAAGCCAACTTCGCACTTCTTAAGACAGAAGTGGCAAACATGCAGACGGACAATAGAGGTATGACGGCTGAATCCTACACAAATGCACTTTATAGGCACTTACACAAGTGCATGGATCATGCTATCCCTAACAGAACCAAGATGCTATCCTCCAAAAAAAGGAAGCCAATCTGGTGGTCCCCTGCCATAAACAAATTCTACAACAGAAGAAAGAAACTGCTGCAAAAAAGAGTAAAATCCTATGATTGGAGGAACTCCCTGGTCAGCCTGAGTAAAAAGCTGAGATCCCTCATAAAATCCTCCAAAGCTAGTTACAAAAACAAAATTGCCACTATTTTTAAAGACAACCACAAAGCATTATATAGCTATTTCAAGAATGTCAGTGGCAACACTTAGATCTGTTCTGAGTTACAGCACAATGCCACTAAATATACAGAACCAACTGATTAGTAACTGTATTTAGAGCACAACCTAGAGCTGTTTACTGAATTTCCTGTTCGCACTTATTTTTAAAATCGTTTTTTTCTCAAAACTTGCATTTTATCTGTCTCTGGCCTAGCACTCAAGTGTGGGGTCATTTACTGCACTGTTATAACTTGTTGATACTTGTGAACCTCTGCTATCTCTGAAAAAAAAACAAAAAAACAAAAAAATCTTGCTTTTTTCCCACTTTTCTGAGATTTTAAAAAAGTTCAGTTACAGGCTTGCTGTTCTGAGCTGTTTGTAAGGTTCTTGGAGGCCATTTTTTGCTTGGGCTAAAGGGAAGTCTTTCTGTTCATCAGTGGCAGTGATAAACATTGAGCAGCCTGCCTGCCCCTGTGGGAGTGGTTACTGACTTGAAACTGTAGTTTTATTGGCCATTTTGGGTCAATTCCAAACTCCTTGATCTTCCTCTCTTAAATCCCGATTGCCTCGTGGTTTTGGCGTCTTTTCAGACTTGTTGGCTGTTGGTGAAGCACCCACCAAGAGGAGAAAACGCTGAGAGAAGAAAGGAGACACTTTTGAGATTTTAAGTATTTTTCTTCAGATTATTTGCTAAGTTTTTCTGCATAGCCACCTACAATGAACATTTTCTGGCTTGTTAAACTTGATTTCTGTATTAGTGACTGTATTTAGAGCACAACCTAGAGCTGTTTACTGAATTTCCTGTTTGCACTTATTTTTAAAATAGTTTTTTTCTCAAAACTTGCATTTTATCTGTCTCTGGCCTAGCACTCAAGTGTGGGGTCATTTACTGCACTGTTATAACTTGTTGATACTTGTGAACCTCTGCTATCTCTGAAAAAACAAAAAAACAAAAAAATCTTGCTTTTTTCCCACTTTTCTGAGATTTAAAAAAGTTCAGTTACAGGCTTGCTGTTCTGAACTGTTTGTAAGTTTCCTGGAGGCCATTTTTTGCTTGAGCTAAAGGGAAGTCTTTCTGTTCATCAGTGACAGTGATAAACATTGAGCAGCCTGCCTGCCCCTGTGGGAGTGGTTACTGACTTGAAACTGTAGTTTTATTGGCCATTTTGGGTCAATTCCAAACTCCTTGATCTTCCTATCTTAAATCCCGATTGCCTCGTGGTTTTGGCATCTTTTCAGACTTGTTGGCTGTTGGTGAAGCACCCACCAAGAGGAGAAAACGCTGAGAGAAGAAAGGAGCCACTTTTGAGATTTTAAGTGTTTTTCTTCAGATTATTTGTTAAGTTTTTCTGCATAGCCACCTACTTTGAGCATTTTCTGGCTTGTTAAACTTGATTTCTGCATTAGTAACTGTGTTTAGAGCGCAACCTAGAGCTGTTTAACGAATTTCCTGTTTGCACTTATTTTTAAAATCATTTTTTTCTCAAAACTTGCATTTTATCTGTCTCTGGCCTAGCACTCAAGTGTGGGATCATTTACTACATTGTTATAACTTGTTGATACTTGTGAACCCCTGCTATCTCTGAAAAAAAAACAAAAAAAACAAAAAAATCTTGCTTTTGTCCCACTTTTCTGAGATTTAAAAAAGTTCAGTTACAGGCTTGCTGTTCTGAACTGTTTGTAAGTTTCTTGGAGGCCATTTTTTTGCTTGGGCTAAATGGAAGTCTCTCTGTTCATCAGTGGCAGTGATAAACATTGAGCAGCCTGCCTGCCTCTGAGGGAGTGGTTACTGACTTGAAACTGTAGTTTTATTGGCCATTTTGGGTCAATTCCAAACTCCTTGATCTTCCTCTCTTAAATCCCTTTTTGAGCGTTTTTGTGAATAGCGCAACATTGGGCAGCGCCACCTAATTGGGTTTAAACTATTCCTGGCTCCACAAAGTCTGCTCTTCACTTTTTCCCTTAGAACTGCTCTATCTCTCAATTTAAACACCATATTCTCATTCTAAGGCCCTTCACTGGTCCAAATAAGTAATCTTACAAGTTAGCACTATTAAACCATAAGCACTACTTACTCTTATACTCTCTATGATTACCTTGTCCCCTATTGATCCGACTTAATTCAGTTTCCCTATATTACTCTAGCATGTCCAAAGGTCAGTCAATGGTTTCCTCTCCAGTCCAGCTGGTGAATCTGGGAATTTTGAGGCAATGTTACAACTGTCTCATGTACACGGACAACCCTCTCCTCCTCCAAACAGGGTCAAATATATGTCAGAGATGCAACCATATAGCCAAACTGGAGGCTGAGCTCTCTCATCTCAAAACTGGTGAAACCAGTCAGGAGGAGAAGGTAACCTCACGCAACCCAATTCCAGTATCACATAGTCCCACCACATCAGCAAACCAAACACATAAATACACAAAACATACCCAGAGGCTCTAAATAAAAATCTACCTAAGCAACAGAGACCTCCAAAGCAGACATCCAAGCAAACACTACCCCAAAACAAAACACCCGCAACACATAGCCCACAAAGTCAGTGTGCCAAGCAGCCACAGCCCTTAAGGCTGAATAACACACCTGATACTCTTGTAATAGGTGACTCTATTGTCAGACACACTGACGTCCTGCTCACCAGGCTGAATAAAGAGAAGGTCACAGTGAGCTGCCTGTAGGGCACTAGGATCCGCCACATAACGCAAGCACTCAGGTCACTCCAAAGCAAATACAAATATGACTCAGTCATTGTACATGCTGGTGTGAATGACCTGAGATGTACCTCCCTGGACTACATGAAAAGAGACATAGAGGAGCTCTCTGATCATGTAGCCCAGGCCGGTATGACCCTGACCTTGAGCAGCATCTTACCCTCACCCAGAATGATGCCACAGTACAAAGACAAAATGATCGATTTTAACAATTGGCTAAAATCTTGGTGTCATTCTAAGGGGATCCAATGTCTGTCAGCCTGGGATGACATGCTCGACAAGCCACGTTGCTTCGCTAGGGATGGCTTGCACCTGTCACCACTGGGCTTTTGGATATTGGCAAAGGCTCTTGCCACCCCCATAGTGCCTTTTTTAGGCAAGGCTCAAAAGTCAAACCCACCTCCATAGACAGCACAAGAAACAAGAAGCTAAGGGTAATGCTGCTAAATGCTAGAAGTCTTAACCTCAAGATGCACACACTCAAAGCTCTCCTCAGTATGGAGAACATCGATATCTGTGCAGTGACAGAAACCTGGTTCAAGGCTCCAGAGAACACCCCAGCACTACCAGCTTATACCTCATATCATGCTTTTCGGCCCCAAAACCTGGACCGAACCACAAAAGGAGTGGGAGTTTCCATATTTATCAAGGATATCCACACCTCCAGGTTAGTGGCATTGCACAAAGTATCGGAGACCATCCATGTACAACTAACAGTGGGCAAGACTGCTTTTCAGTTTATAGCATCCTACAGACCACCCTCTCAAAGTCAGGAATCCCACTCGGCTTTCCTGAAAACATTGGAGAACATGAAGATCTCTCCGAACACCATTATATTGGGTGACTTCAACTACCCAAACATAGACTGGGAGCACTACTCAAGCCCCAGCACCTTAGCCCAAAGGTTCCTGGAAATTATAAACTCAAATGCTATGGAACAACTAGTCACCACTCCCACAAGAGGGGATAACATACTAGACCTGATCATTACCAACATGGGGACTCTATGCTCCACACCTGAAGTATATCCCTCATTGGTAAGATCAGACCATAAATTAATTTCACTGGATGTCCACATCCCGACCCCACCCCCAGCCCAGAAAACCACAGTGAAAAACTTCTCAAAACCAAACTTCTCACTTCTCAAAACTGAAGTGGATTCCTTCAAGGCCCCAGGGCCAGTGGAAACTATGGGCCAAACTGCAGAATCCTATATAAACGCATTCTACAGACATCTCCAGGAATGCATGGATCATGCTATCCGAAACAAAACCAAAACCCAAACATCCAAAGGCAGGCGTCCAGTCTGGTGGACCCCAGCCATAAATAAACTGTGCAACAGAAGGAGGAAGATACTACATGATAGAGCAAAATCCCTAATAGGGAAGGCATCTCTGATCAGTACTAGCAAAAAATTACGATCCCTCATAAAATCCTCCAAGGCCAGCTTTGAGAGAAAAATTGCTCAGGACACTAAAGACAATCATAAGGCTTTTTTCAATTATGTTAGGAACCTGGGATGCAACTCCCAGACTTGTTCTGAGTTGATTCTACATGACAAAAAATACACTGAACCCACAGACATCGCCGATATCCTGGCAGACAGGTTCAGTGCAAACTTCTCCACCCCCTCCCCCCCAAAAAAAGAGCAAGTATCTATCCCGGCAGAGGGCTGCCTCCCAAACATCTCTGATGCTCAGGTGAAGGCTGCCCTCTCCAAAGCAAAAAACACTGCTTCCATGGGACCAGATGGCGTCCCGGGTTGCGTCCTACATAAACTCCAAGAAGAACTAATCCCGCAAATAAAACAGCTGTACAGTCTCAGTCTCATTACAGGATATGTGCCCACAGAATGGCGTACATGAACAGTGGTCCCACTCCACAAAGGTGGAGCCTCTACGGACCCTGGAAACTATCGCCCCATAAGCCTGACTAGCTTAGTCTGCAAGGCTATGGAGAGGATCATCATGGAGCTTATAAACGAAGACATCGGGGACCTACAGACACTAGATCCTACCCAGTTCGGCTTCGTCAAGGGCAGATCCTGCCTTTTGAACCTGGTTGACTTCTTCTAAACAGTCACCAAAGCCATAGATGAAGGGAAGGTAGTCCACACAGCCTATATGGACCTAGCAAAGGCATTTGACACAATACCCCACTCGGGCATCATAGATAAGCTATCCAGCTTAAATATAAACCCCTATGTCACAAGATGGGCCACAAACTGGCTCAAAGACAGAACCCACAGAGTGAGAGTTGCTGGAGCCATGTCAGACTCGAAACCGGTCACAAGTGGCGTCCCACAAGGTTCTGTCCTGGGACCGCTCTTGTTCGGTATATACTTTTCCAAGGTACAGGCCAACGTGGGAGGACTATGGCTCACCAAGTTCGCAGATGACTGCAAACTAGGCGCCATAATCAACTCTCCAGCTGACACAAACATCCTTCAAAAAGGTCTCACAGAGACGGATAACTGGTGCCAGAGCCATGGTCTAAAGCTAAATGCCAAAAAGTGTATAGTCATACCCTTTGGCAAAAACAATGTGCCCACAAATTACCACATAGGCGGTAACCCATTAGGTACAGAGAAAGAAATTAGGGATCTGGGGACCCAAGTTGATAGCAATCTCTCCTTTGACAACCACATTGCCAAAGTGGTTAGAAAGACCTTTTACATAGCCCACCTCATCATGAAAGGATTCACCTCTAGATCAAGAGAGGTAATCGTGCCCCTTTATTCATCCCTCATCAGGCCCATCATAGAATACAATGCCCCTTTTGGGATGTACCTTACCCGACACCCGAAGCAATTAGAGAGACCCCAAAAGTACCTCACCAGGAGGATCAAGGGACTCAAACAGATGCCATATGCTGCTCAGTTAAAAAAACTCCAGCTCTACTGAGTTGCATACCGCCTACTTCGAGGCGATCTATGCCTGACATATAAAGCTATGTCCAATCCAGAATTAATGGACATGCTCCACCTCAGTAAATCTAAATCCCTTAAAGCCAAACGCTCGAGGGACTTGAACCTCAGCACTGAAATAAATAGAACTTGCTGGAGGGACAGATTCATAACCCAGAGGCTCCCTTCACTCTGGAATAGAATTCCAATTCATGTTAGGCAGAGCACCTCACTGAATCTCTTCAAGAAGAATCTTGATGAGTGGATGGGGGATCGTAGGTTTGTCCCGGGGATTACTTCCATGTCACTATTAGACAGAGGCACAGCAAACTAAACCTTAAAAAGGGCACAGTATACTCAAATCAAGGGGTGGCATAAGCCAAACAAAATCGGGCTAGGCTTATAATTACCCCAGGGCAGATAGCCTAGTATGAACCTATGAACCTATGATATTGCCAACATCTTTGTAGATTGGTTCAGTTTAACTTTACCCCCCCCCACCCCCTAAAGGGCCATTCTCTATACCAGAAGAATGCAAAGTTCCTGTAATCACAGCTGCACAGGTAAAAAAACACACTCTCCAAAGCCAAGAACACAGCATCCATGGGACCTGACAACATCCCAGGCTGCGTTCTACATGAACTACAGAACGAAGTGGCACCCCACCTAAGTACCAAGTTCAGTCATAGCCTCACCTCAGGCTTTGTGCCCACTGAATGGCACACAGCAGCGGTTATTCCACTCCACAAAGGGGGATCCACCACAGACCCCAGGAACTACCGCCCCATTAGCCTGATGAGCCTGGTCTGCAAGGCCGTGGAATGTATCATCATGGAAATTATAAACAAAGACGTTGGTAATCTCCAAACACTGGACCCCACCCA
Source organism: Protopterus annectens (assembly GCF_019279795.1). NCBI lineage: Eukaryota > Metazoa > Chordata > Ceratodontiformes > Protopteridae > Protopterus > Protopterus annectens. The sequence goes on from NC_056737.1 coordinate 1,003,699,123, forward strand.
GTTCGGGTTTGTAAAAGGCAGATCATGTCTTCTAAACCTGAAAACATTCTTTGAAGCAGTCACCAAAGCCGTAGATGAGGGTAAGGTGGCTCACACAGCCTATCTAGATCTCACCAATGCTTTCAACACCATCCCCCACTCTGGAATTATAGATAAACTCACTAAACTAGATATAAATCCCTATGTCACAAGATGGGTTGCCAACTGTCTCACTGACAGAACCCACACTGTGAAAGTAGCAGACTCCAAATCCAACTTCAGACCAGTGACAAGTGGAGTACCACAGGGTTCAGTCCTGGGTCCTCTCCTGTTTGGTACCTACTTTTCTGAAGTACAGGCTAACACAGAAGGTCTTTGGCTAACAAAGTTTGCAGATGACTGCAAACTAGGAGCCATAATCGAGACTCCTAACAATGTGGACATCCTACAAAAGGGCTCACTGAGACAGATACCTGGTGTCAAAGCCATGTCCTCAAGTTCAATGCCAAAAAGTGCATTGTCATCCCTTTTGGTAAAAACTCTGTACCCATGAACTACCACATAGGAGGTAGTCTACTTAACACCGAAAGAGACCTTGGGACACAGGTGGACAGCAGTCTCTCCTTTGATAATCACATCACCACAGTAGTCAGAAAATCCTTCTACATGGCACACCTCATCACAAAAGGTTTCTCATTCAGGAAAAAAAAAGGTCATTGTTCCCCTCTACTCGTCACTCATTAGACCCATTATAGAGTACAACGCCCTTTATGGTATGTACCTCACAAGACATCTACAACAACTGGAAAGGCCACAGAAATACCTCACAAAGAGGATTACCAGCCTCAAGCAGATTCCCTACACAGACCATCTCAAAAAACTCCAGCTTTACTCCATCGCATATCACCTACTCAGAGGTGATCTCTGCCTAACATACAAAGCTATGTGAAACCCAGAGCTGTTGGACATGCTCCAGTTAAAGAAATCCCAATCCCTCCAAGCTACACTCTCTAGGGACCTAAACCTTGTCACCACAATAAACATAACATGCTGGAGGGATAGATTCCTGTCCCAGAGACTTCCCATACCCTGGAACTAACTACCTATCTCTATCAAACAAAGCTCCTCATTAGCACTCTTCAAGAAAAATCTTGATGATTGGATGGGAAATAGGAAATAAACCCCAGGGATCACTTCTGTGGCTCTGCTCGAGAGGAGCACAGGAAAATAATTTTCTTGGGTGGTGAAAGCCAGGGTACCTTTTTGGCTAGGCTTATATAGGCCCTAGGGCTAATAGCCTAGTACCTACCTATGAACACTTACAGTAGGAGATTTGTCAGCAGCAAATATTAATCCAGCAAGTACATATAATTGACATGTAAAACATTCACAGCTAAACTCCCTGTACAATTTCATGACAGATGGCTATCATTTAGGCTGTGTATGCAAATATCAGCTTGCAACAGTATGAGCATGAACAAATGTTTTAACAGATCTAAAATTCATGGTATGCAAACTGATGTGTACAGCAAATGTGATACTCACTAAATTAGCAATTAGAAGATATACCTTGTTGTTGCATTATGGGAAGATTGCTTATGCATTTGCATTCATGGATGCCATCTGCATAAACATTGAGAAAAAGGTGGGATAGCATGTTTTCAAATTGCTGAGGAAGGGGATACAAAAACAACATGGCTCCAAAAGAAAAAAAGACCTGGCAATGCAGACACAAATGTTCAACCAAAATGCTGTACCCTGAACAAAGGATGAGTGGGAGAACTTAATACCTCTTAATTTATCAAATTACTTGTTAACAGGGCAGTAACAAGCATAGGTCACACAGACAGCAGAGGAGAGTACAGAGAATGTGGTGTAAGGACCATGCTGCAGGGACAGCTAACAACAACTATGGTAATCACCTATTAACTGTCAAAACTGACAATAGCAGTTTATGGAAGATACTGGGGAAAAAGTCTAAGAACTACAACAACCCCATAAAGAGTATAAAAACTCTCCCCAAAGATAAATACAGAATGCAAACACGTCCACAGTCCTTAGTTAAAATATGAGAAGGATACAGCGCTGGTGCTTTGAATGAAGCAGGTGATGAGATAAACAGTGGAGCTCATGAGGAAGTACAAGAAGGTCACGAATGCAAGTTTTAAATCAAACTATTTCAAATCAGACCCCAGGATATTAACTGCTGTCCACGCACTGTATCTGCAAGGTAGCAGAGGGTTACGGACACCCATAAGACTAAACTGACAGATGTGCATATATATTAATGTCTTTTTTTCTCATAACAAAAGACTGAAATGATATTGACAAAGCAGTGTAAAGCAAAAAGGCAAGTAATGTAAAATTGTGGCACATAAAACAATGTCATAAAATAGTAAATGGGAAACAGATGTACCCTTAGTATTGAAAGGAGGCAGAGAAAAATGAAAAAAAAGGAGAAACGGAGAAATGCAGTATAAATAAAAGGGAAAGAAGGGCAAAGATAACATAAAGAGAAGATAGATATGAATAAACATAGGGTCGGAGGTAGTCCAGAAGGACTGAATGAAGTGGTACTATAGAAGCAGTAACAGCAGTCATAGAAGAAAAGTGACATTAGTAGATAAGTCCAGTCATAGAAAAAGGGAAAAAACAGAGAGGCAGGCAGCAAAATTTGCAAGGCAGGAGGAAGAAGAAAACGCATTGATGAGCTATGTACACTCTGTACCCAAGGGCAGTTACTAAGGGGGAGTGACTATCTAGCCCTGGGGGAGGGGATGAGAATGGGAAATACCAGAACTTTAAAAGTAATGACCTGGAATGTGGGAGAAATATCAAACCCAATCAACAGAAGTAGAATTATCAAAAAATGTGTCAGCAAAGAGATTGACATCTGCATGTTACCAGAAGCAAATTAAAGGCACGGGAACTATAAAGCTAACAAAGAGAGAGACTGCCCAGAAAGGTTGGCAGATCACATTGAGGGAAGGGAGCTGCTACTCTATTCAGGAGTGGGATATCAGTAAGAGAAGAAACAGTAAACAGGACTGAAGGACTGCCGGTAATATGGGAGGGGGAAATAGAGGGGGGGGGGTGGAAACTAGGAAACAATATGCACCAGATGAGGGCGAGGGCAGCAACAAATTACTCAAAGAATTCTTTGCAGTCTGGAACCAGTCAGCATCGCAGGTTCAAATGGAATGTAATGGAGGGGACTACAGTGCAACAATAAATGCAAACCTGCACAGAAAAGGGGATGGGGAGAAGGACCACAGTGCAAACAAACAAAAGGACGTAACGACAGAAATGAGGAATGGAGGCTGGGTTGCCATATTTTATTTAAAATTTGTTGACCGGGAATGTCCGACTAGGTTCCACAGAGCCTGTTTTCAGTGGAGGCCCAGGGAGAAATGCTCCAGATGCATGTCTTTGGAATGTGGGAGGAAACTGGAGTACCCGGAGGAAACCCACGCGAACACAGGGAGAACATGCAAACTCCACACAGAAGGCACCCCAGCCGAGCCAGAAGGCAAATACATCTGGGAAGAAGACCAGACTGGTTTCTGGTGAGATGATTGTATATTGTGTAATCAAATTAATTAAAAGACACACAAAAATATTAGACACCGAGTCCTTTATTTAACACACTATTGTTTATGACATTGTTCAGGCATGTACTTTGATACAGACAATAGTTAAGATTGAGATTATCCTTGAAAATGAAAATAAACCACAGTAGAATATATTTTCCAAACCTTTCTGTTTGCAGATTAAACATATTTCCTTCTTGTTTTCAGTAAAGTTGATAATATTGCTTAAAACCAAGCAGAATTAATGCCATGGAGAGTCCATATGTGGTTAAAAATAATTTATTAAGACAAATCATAAAACATTAAGCCCTTTCCTCCCATAAAAGAGACTTCATCAGAATAACTGAATGAAGTCCCAACACAGAAGCATTATATAATATTGCTTATCAAATTACTGAATGTTCTGTGCCAGTAATAAGACAGAAAAATAACAACAAAACACAAAGCACCCATTTTTCATCTGGAAATGCATTTATATACATATATATTACTGATTTATTCTTCATTAACTCTTACAACGTACTTTCAAAACTATCATAGAGTGCAATGCCCCATTTGGGATGTACCTTACAAGACACCTGCAACAGCTGGAAAGACCACAGAAGTACCTCACCAAGAGGATCACTGGTCTCAAGCTGCCTGGCTATGGCCTACTCTGATGTGATCTCTGCTTGACATACAAGGCAAGTCCAACCCAGAATTGATGAAACATGCTCCTAAAAAAAAAAAAACCATTGACCCTGCCCCCTCATTCCCCAAACCTCACCACAACAATAAATAGGATGTGCTGGGGGGATAGATTCTGATTCCTGTCCCAGAGACTGGAAATGCTTTGGAGATCTACATTAGGCAGAGCTCCTCGCTAACCCTCTTCAAGAGAAACCTTGACGAGTGGATGGAAAACAGAATGTTTACCCCAGGGATCACTTCAATGGCTCTGCTGGACAAAAGCACAGGGAACTAATCTAAGGGGGCGGTGAAAGCCAACACATTCGGCTAGGCTTATAAATGCCTTCAGGCAGATAGCCTAGTACCTACTTATGAACCTATGAACCTATCTAAAGAATAAAAAGTGAATATTTAAACTGGAAATGAAGATCAGACTTGCCAGCACACAACACTGTTTCTCATGTATGCCATAATTTATTGGCTCACATCAAGTAGGCATCAGGATTGAACCTAGTTTTATTTGTAATGTTCCACTAATTTGAATTCCTTGTTTTATGTCTTACTTCCTAATAAAGGCTCCTTAAAGTTGTGGTTTACTTGCCTGACAGGTGCTGTCCCTGGTGAGTCTTATCTTGTGGGTGGTGTTAGCTGTGCTCTTCACCTGTGAGTGGACCCTTGTGGCTATCTGGTCTATCTTTGGCACTTGCAAAGATGGCAATGACTCATTTCTTTGAATTGTAATTCTTTTATTTAGCAGATGAGATATTTTTGTCTTTTCAAGAGTCAAAGATGGACCAGCTAACCATTCATCTTTACAGGACAGAGGATAGCTACCTCTAAGAGGAATTTTCTTCTTCAATTCCCATACAATGGGAATTGAGAACTACACTTGCTACACCAGGACAAAACAGCATTCTTGCCCCATGATTCAGCAAGGAATAGTGCAAGAGCTGTTAGACGCAATATGGCCAACGAGAGATCCAGGAACGAGCTCCCGGGATGTGCACGAGCACTCCTACACTATTCCTGCACAGACATCACTGCTCTATGCTAATTACCCCATTTGCTGGTGAAAACCATGCAAATTAGGTGAATTAGCAATCCAAGAAGCAGGCAGGCGTCTGTGTAGGAATAGTGTAACCTGCAGAAATGCATTCGGTTACTAACTGAATACATTTTTGCAAATTACAAAACAAAGGCATGCCAGCTCCAAAGAAAGCATGTATTCAATGTAGTAGGCATGCCAATGGCCAAATATTTCACCATTGGCATGGGAAATAGTTGCAAAATTATAAAAAATAATTTTTATTTTTTTGGCCGATTTTGGCCGTTTAAATGTAGGGCAGCAGTGCGCAAACGGAATCGGCCCGTAAATAAGAAAAAAGTTGGAAATAAGCTTTTAAACCCAAATCAGCATTTTTCCATGATAGTCAATGGCATGCATAAGACAACAATACCAGGGAATAGTGTTTGCTAAGAGGGTAGGCTCAGCGTGAATGTGGTAACTATGAATTAGCATTCTGGTTTATGCAAATGAGGGGATTGATACTAACTCACAGATTTCCACTCAGTGTTAGCTTTCACCCAACTGTGTAGGTGCAGCAACACCATGGTATAAGTATAAGAGGTAGATGACCTCATATGGGGGGTGTCATGCATGCTGTAGGCTTATTGGAGCTCTGTGGCCTGTGTTTGTCCTTAGCTAAGCACAGCTTTGCAATGGGTGTGCGTCTGAGACTATCTAGCAGTGTTTCCATTGCCTAAACCGGTGTGCGCCGTGTGCACCAAGTTTTAAACAAAACAAAAAAAAACGCAGACAATAGCAGCTCTGCTCACATTTGAGCACTGGGTATATGCGGTGTGCCTTGGGGCTTAAACGGGAAGGCAATGTGAAGGGAAAACAGCAGTAGGAAGAAAATCAAGGAGAACCAGCTTAGCTGGCAGGTGAAATGTATCAGAATCAGCCAATTACACAGGCAGCAGCCCAGCCCAGCCCAGCACACTACTATAAACTATGCAAACACCTTTTACTCTGGTTTTTCCTACAAATTCTACACCACCAGTGTACACAGATGGGGAAATTTTACCTGACAAAACTAACAAAATGTTAGGGGCTGCTGCTGCACTCATACATCACTATGTGGAAGAGACTGAGGGTGGTGAATGCTGATGACCAACCCACAGTGAGGAGGAGGAGGAGAAGAGTGTACAGACCCATGGTAACCTACCAGGGGCTACATTAGCTGGAGATAGTGGAGCGCTATAGGGTGGACAGGGATATTTTACAGCAAATTGTTGTGCTGTGCCGGCCATGCCTCACACACAAAACCAACAGAGGGGAACATATCCCAGTGGATACCAAGGTATGTGTAGGGTTAAGAATACTAGCCACAGGTACCTTCAAAAGGCCAACTGGGGATATCAAGGGGATCTCACAGGCATCATCATCCAGGGTACACCACCAGTTCCTGGATGCCATGACAGCACATGCTGGTGAGCACATAGATTTCCTCAACACCCGTGAGGTGTTGACCAGCAATATGCATCTCTTCCTCCAAACAGCAGAATACCCTAAAGTAGTGGGTGCTATAGACTGCACAGACATACACATCAAAGCACCACCTGGTGAGTGGGGTAGGGTCTACATAAACTGCAAGTGCTTCCCCTCCATCAACTGCCAGGCTGTGTGCAATGCCCAGGGTATTATCTTGAATGTGTGGGCTGGCAGCCCTGGAAGCTATCACGACTCCCACATCTGGCACATGACACAGCCTTACCAGAAATTTGCCAGAGGGGACATCCAATATGGCCATCTAGTGGGGGATGCTGGTTACGCACTGGAACCATGGCTGATAACATGCATCAGAAATGCACACACACCCAAACAAGAACTTCATAATGAGGCACACGCACAAACCAGAATCATAATAGAGCATGTGTTTGGGATGCTCAAGTCATGGTTCCGGTGTCTGGACATATCCGGTGGGGCCGTATTCTCCAGCTACGTGTAGACAAATTTTCATTGTATGTGCCATACTACACAATATGATCCTACAGAAACAGCTGCAGCAGGACCAGCATGGGGCAGGCCACACAGCTCCCATCATTGCCAAGGCCATCACAGGGACAGAGGGACTTAGAGGAGGAACAACCTGAGCCTGCCCATGTAGACAGAAGGAGGTATGCCCAGGCTTTGGCAAGGAGGCAATGCATAGCACATACACTGACACCATAGGGACCCAGGGAATAACACCTCTATCTGACTCGCACATACAGTAAAAGGGATGCCAAACATGACACTACCTATGCTTTACCATGTATAGGGATTGTACTATGTACATCCAACATAGTCAGCCCTCCAGCACCATCCTCAATACTGGCACAACCACAAGGTAAGTCACTCTTCCTATCAATTGCTGAATGGAGAGGTATGTTCTGCTAGTTGTATTTATGGTATGGATGTGAGCATGCAAGGGAATCGGGTGGCTGAATGGGATGGCAGCAGATAGTGGACACCTATATGGGCAGCATGAAATCCATAACAAATACTGGTGTCAACAAAGTAGGCAGTACTAGACAAGGCGACAAATCCCACTGCAGTACATGTGGTGGCCCAAATGTGTGTCCATAGAACACACACACACATGTCAGTGAGGCTCACATACCTAACACCAGCCTCAGCCAGCATGACAGGTGTAGATGACCACAAAGAAAGGCTGTGGGAAAACTTACAATTGATGGGAATGGTGAACAACTCCCCTCCAGACCTACACAGACAGACTGCAACAGGTCTGGCAGTTGTATGTTTGTTCTGAAGGGTAAGAAGTCAGAAACTGAAATGTAGGTCAATAAAGCGTAAGATCTGTACTCTGCTGATATGCCTCTAGTCTGCATGATAGGTCAGAATACAAAATAAAATGGAAGCAAACCTGAAATACCAGTACAGTCATAGCAAATGTTTACAGTTGTCAGGTGTGCCCCCCTGACAATCCTATGTAGAAATGCAGTAACATGGACGTGTGGGTTTAATAACAGTGAAGCACAGATTACCTGAGCTGGCCCAATTTACAGGATAGATTGTTGCATGTGTACAATATGCAGGGGTCCATGTGTATAGTAGTTTTGTTTTCTATATTGTGTGGAAGTGGTCAGCATGTAGCCATGAAGGGTTGTGTCTTGGTGGCCTATGGCCAGTACTGTTGATGACAGGGCCATGTTACGACAGCTGCAGTGCCAACCACAATGCATGTCAGCAATATCCAATTCAGCAGTCATCCATACTCACTGTGCAGATGTCAATATCTGTCACCATCTGAAAAGATGGCCATGCCATGAATATGGGCCCAGGCATACACACAGTACACAGATGGAAATACCCTAGACAAAGTACATAAAATGTAACCGCCAACTGCACACAACTTTGGAATTGTACATAAAGGTTAGCAGCACATTCGTTGTCTGTGTAGTATGGAATACTGATGTAGTTTGGCCAATCACTGGTAGACCACAAAAGGCACAGTTATGAATTAATGAGAGACTGCTATGTCCCCGCACAAGGCAGCATAAGGGGAATGTCCCAGGTATATCTGTGAGTCAGCTGCAAGAAGCTTCCATATCACACATGCACTCAGCTCACCCCATCATCAGCCACAGGTTTATCACAGGTCATATCCCTGCTGTTGGAAATGAGTACAGTATGACCCCCACTTCTGTATGGGAATACCCACAGAATGCAGCCTGCTGAAGAGGTGTCCCATGCAGATGTGTCTCTAGCTGTAAGCAGCATCCTGCCAGCATCCAGACCAATGGATTAATATGGACAGGAACTATTGCCATTAACACCTTGCACACTTACCCTGTCACATCAAGGGAATATAGTGGCTCACAGCCTGGCAATGTAAGAGTGACAGAATGCACTGCCCTGCTACAGATGGCCTGCATCACTAAAAAATGCCCTACAGTCCTCTGTCAAAGGTCTGTGCCTCACCCGTTCTGCCAATGTATGTTATCTCATGGGGTTCCAACTAACAACATAACACAGTCCACAGAACACAAATGCAAGCCATGTTGACAAATCCTAGTAGCATACCCTCCATCTCCTACTGCATGAATTGTGGATAACCCCCTAAATACTGCTGGGATGAAGGGACAACTATAGGGATACTTCTCAGATATTGCTCGCATAATGTTAGGAAGAGGATAAAATAACAGAGTGGGGGATGCAGAAGCATGGACATCATGGAGTGTGCGAAGTCTAAAACTCTGATGTATGCCGATACTACCCCTGCCTGCAAACCCAGTAATGGGTGGCTACAAACCTGCTTGTAAACCACAATGTAAAGGGTAACTGACCAGATGTATGACCCCTGCCTCTGGGTAACCTGGGTGAATTTGTACAGCTGAGAGATATGGCCACAGCAGAATATGGCCAGTCTGTTACGCTGATATATGTACAAGCAGGGCATCCTCAGCCACCACAGTACCAAGGTACTGGACCATTTACACAGACCCATCAGCAAGTGTCTGCAGCTACCCCTCCAGAATGGCATGAGTGTGCAAGAATATGTAGGCTGCAGACCACAATACTGGACACAGCTTCATTCATCTTGTATTTCCCAGGAAATAACTGTGAGCAAATAAGTATATCTATCCATAGTTGATGACACAATACATCACAGTGTAAAACAGTACATATGTCTGAATATCCCTGCTAATACCAACCATGTAACACAAGCAGCACAGACACAATAGTTACAGTATCCCATTATCTTTCACCCATTGTGACTCCATATTGTCAATCTATCTACAGCTATCCTGCAGAAACAGGTAGCTAGCTGTATGTGTGGAACACCACACCCTGGACTGGAGTACAACCTACCTGGAATGGATTCACACACTCAATACAGAAGGTCATACTGGGCATGCTCCTACACTTAGAGAAATGAAGTCCATGTCTGACAACACAGTGGACTATACATATCTGTCAGTCGCAGATGTCTGTGCACACACACCACACTGCACATCATTCATGCTTCACACACACATTGGATAGGAATACTCACACATATCCAAGGCCAACACACTATAATAGGTCAAACATATACACACACAGATGTGGGGAAGAGAGAGACAGACAGTGACAAAGAGATTGCCATCATGAGGCCTGTCCCACCCACCACATATCCAATTGGCCAATATCACATGATGTGCCGATATCAATCACTGTAGACATTTGCTTTTGGTAGTCCTCAGCCCTATAGTCTGTGGTGCTTGTGATAACTGTGTAACATGATAGTACAAGTCAGTATTCATCTCACATTTGTATACCAAGTCCTGTCAAATGTAAAGTTGTGTGTGACTGAGTGTTGTGTGTGTGTTTCTAGAGGAATGGTTTATGGCCCATTCACACACACTGCACTTCCCATTGCCCATGTTAATACTCATGCTGATGTCAGTCACCCTGAAATAACCCTTTGGCCAAGCCTCAGCCCCATAAGCTCCATGGTGCTTGCTATAACTGTGTAATGCTATAGTGGGCAAAGTGTGTGTGTGTGTGTGTGTGTGTGTGTGTGTGTGTGTGTGTGTGTGTGTGTGTGTGTGTGTCTGTCATCAGTATCCTGTGTGAAGGTTGCTGTGATCCTGTAATAACAGGATCCATTGTGGGGCGGGTTTTGCTAAATTATTATGTTGAGGACCTAGTATATGTCACAATGTCCACCTTACAAGGACAACAGATGTCAAACACCAGAGAGGCTGGTGTAGACAATCCATAGCCCTACATGTGACATTATGGATTAGTGAACAATATAGGCAACCCTTCTATTACTCAGAGAACACTCTCCACCCATGTGTCATACACAAACACACTTGGCTAGGCAACAGCCACTGTATTGGTAGTTCCCTGCATATTACCTCACAGATAGTAACCATGGTGTGACTGCAGTGGACTACATGCCTGCTTCCCACAACAGTGCCACTGACATCAGAAAGTACTGTGATGTGTTACATCTCCTGACTGAGTGTCAGTAAAAGGACATGGCACCATGTTCCATTCCCGCAGTAGGCAAATAAATGCTTACAGGGGTCCTTTTGCTATGTTCCCCACTGGACACCTGCAACAACTGTAGAATCTGCAAATGTAACCCACAAAGGGAATGCCATGCCTTATACACATGCCCTGTATGGACAGATGCCACTAACTCCACTGAATGCCTGTATCATGCTGTCAGTGTAGAAGCAAGCAAGACCTCAGTTCCATAGCCAGATATCACCAAATGAGGTCAGGAATGCTACATCAGAAGATAACAATCTGTCCACATAACATGCCCCATAGACCTCAAGTACACTTTCACACATCAAAGAACATGCATGTGGGACATGTGCACAACCCAGACACTGTCCATGTTATGGAATATAGATCACATACATGGGAAGCAGTGCAAATCACTGGCCACCCACAATAGAAACCCAGATGAGTGGATGGTGAATGCAATACCCACTCTTGGGGACCACTCTAGGGACTATACCCCTGAGCCACACTGGAGACTATTGTCATGTGGCCTGATGCCAAGGTATTCCCTTTGCCTAGCCTTGTGCAGCCTTTAGGCCCATTCACCTACTACACACTGTGAAGCAATGAACCTATGCATCTCAGTACTGGCAAATGTGCGTGTGTGTGTGTGTGTGTGTGTGTGTGTGTGTGTGTGTGTGTGTGTGTGTGTGTGTGTGTGTGTGTGTGTGTGTGTGTGTGTGTGTGTGTATGATTTTGAAGCCATTCACACTCACTACACCTCCCATTGCCCTACTTTAGCATGCCTGCTGATGTCATTCACCTTGAAATAACCCTTTGATCATGTCTCAGCCATATAAGCTCTGTTGTGCTTGCGATAACCGCATAATACTGTAGTGTAGCAAACTAGTTAGGTAGGAGCTCTAATCCTGATTCTACCAACTGTGATAATGTGTACGTTTCTCAGAGAGTGTGTCTGTGTCTTCGTTGACACCTGATTTTGTGGACATTCATACTTACTACACTTTCCTTACCCCTCCTTTAGCACTGTTGCTGATGTTACTCACCTTCAAAGATACCTTTGGACAGCTTTCCAACATGTAAGGTCCGCGGCAAGTGCAATAACTGCATAACACTTTAATAGCAATACATAGTTAAGTAGGGATTTGAAACCCAGTATTGGTAAGTGTGTGTCATCAGTATCCTGTGTGGGTGTTGGGGTGATTGTGTAATGACAGGATCCATTGCAGTGTGGGTTTTACTACATCATCATATTCAGTACCTATATTTCCCAATATCCACATTATAAGGCCAACAGTTTTCAGACACTGTAGATGTTGTTGGAGACAATCCCTAGCCATAAATGTGTACATCCATGTACAATTACTATGTGACAGTATGGATTGGTAAACAATATAGGCAACCATTATAATACCCAGATACCACTTTCCACCCACAGGTCATACGCAAACATGCTTGGCTCTTACTCTCTTACTCCTTTCGTTTATTACTTTGTCTCTGTCTCTCTCTGTCTCTCTCTCTCCCCCTCTCTGGTGGATGTGGAAAAGTACATATGTTTTGCATAGACAGCAGCTTGAGTTTTGTAAGTAATGCTCATGATTAGCTGATGGCCTGTGCATGAATTGCAGTCCCCCACTTGCTAATTGCATGTGAAACAGCTGTGGTATCATTCCTATAGTCAATTGCATGGAAACACAATCCTATAACTAAGCATTTCATGTGGGTGTTGGCCCTTTTCCTTCACTGAGAGCAGGACTTCATGTGGGTGTCTGACAAACAGCATCACAGAGGGGAGTTGGAAATACGTCTTACAACATAAACTGTGGAGATGTTCCAGACATGGGGACAGAATGTAAGTATTGCTGTTCTACATTTGAAGTAATGTTGGTTTAACGGGGTTTGTGTGGATATGGCTGCTCTGCATGATTTAAAGTCTGGCATGACAGTGTTATGTGGTTGAGGAAACTCTCACCTGTAGGGCTAGCTGCAGACTGTCCAGAGTTTGGAGTCTTAAATGTGGTTTGTTACTCGCACATTTCCTATCTTTAGAAATGCAGTAACATACTCTGACGATTGCAGTCAGTACATTGTGACATCCATGTGAGTTACTGACTTCATGTCCCTTAGAAGAGATATGTCACAACAAACCCCATTACACCAGGATATTTCTCAGTTTATCACAGCAGTATGTCAATATTCGGCCTGTGTTTGTGCCTCTGTCCCCCAAGTTTGTTACCCTTTGTCCATATGTCATGCAGTAAGAGGTGCATATGTACAGTATATCATTATTTACTAGCCACATACCTGATAAGCCAGTGAGATATCAGACTGCTAGACATGTTATGTATAGTGGACCTTATATTTGAGGACAAAACCTGGACATCCTATTGTAGTGTGTACAGTAGTGAGGTCTGTGTACTTATGGTGATTGTCGACAGAGTGTGCATTGTGAATATGTGCCTTGGCCTGTGTACAGACTGTGGTAGATGTCATTGTTATTGTTCCTGTTCTATCTGATGTTGCATGCTGCTCCAGTTTATGGTCCCTATCAGGTGTATGTTTTTAGGGCCAGACTGAGACATGTCCCATACCATAGTCAGGCATCAGACTACACTGTGTACTGGGCCAATATATCTAGGGTTACTGTGTGAGTGGCTCATATAAGGATGGTTTTGTTCACACAGTCCATTTACTGTACTATTAATTAGGCCTACCATAATGTGACTGTGTTGAGATTGCTGTGGGTATGCACTTTCACACTGGTGTCTGTTACTCAGTGATGTTACATGCCTGTAGTGCCTGCTATATTTGCAAGTACATGAGTATTCCCCATAGGAAACTTGGGTCAGTGTTGTGGCAGTCTCCCTGTAGTTTTCACAGTGCTTTGTGACATGCCTAGCAGCTCAGTGTATTTACCTAGTGTAATGTTATGTCCAGAAATTTGTCAGATGTACTGCTGCCTGGCTTCCATAAGTGTTGTGTATTTCTGAAAAAGCAGTGGGATGCTGTGAAGATGTATGTCACTAACTAGTGGGACATATCTGGGCTTGGGACCTCTGCTCCTCCAGTTAATATGTGTTAAGACAGACAGGAGTGTGTGAATGCATCAACTGTGTGAGCTTATCTATTCCAGTATTTTTGTGATATCCCCATTTACATGGCTGTAAACATCCACTTTGTCAGGCTTGGTCCACACATCTTGCACTAAGGAGTTCTGTGTATACCTCTGCACTGACCAGATTGTGTCAGACTGTCCAGGGTTATTGGTCATATCTCTGCTGTATTCCACAGGATCATTACTGTGATTTGTGTGGTACTTCACTATGATGATCTTATGATGTCTGTCAGTAACCAATAGCGTACATGTCAGTATCAGAAGTGACTTCCTACACAACATGTCTGTTGACACAACCCCTGTTACTGTAGCAACATTCTACATTTATACCTGCAATACTTACATTACATTCCCTTGCACTAAGAGGTTGTGACTATTGGTGCCGAGGTATGACTCCACTACATGTTATGGGCATATGTTATATATACATACATATATATATATATATATATATATATATATATATATATATATATATATATATATACACACACACACACACACACACACACACACACACACACACATATATATATATATATATATATATATATATATATATATATATATATATATATATATATATATATATATATATATATGTATATATATGGGTCTAGGACTATTCACTGAAAGCACATTTCACAGAAAATCAAATGACTGTGCACAAATCACAAAGCACAATTCACTGAAAACACAATTCACTGAAACACATTTCACTGAAAGTTATATATGGTCTTTTCCCCACCGTAGTGCAACCCTGGAGTTAGAATTTATAGTAAGGGGGGGTGTAGGGGGCATAGTCCCCCACGTGGTTTGGGTATATATTATGTTTAGAAAAGAGTAATTTATTGAAATTGCAAGTTTCCATGCATATAGTTCAAAATATTTAAAATAGCTGGGGGGCTATGCCCCCACACCCCCCAATGTAGGGGGCAGTGCCCCCCACACCACCCCTTACTATATATTCTAACTTCAGGGTCACACTACGCTGGGGAAAAGGCCATATATAACTTTCAGTGAAATGTGTTTCGGTGAATTGTGTTTTCAATGAATTGAGCTTTCAGTGAATTGTGCACAGTCAAATGTGTTTCAGTGAAATATGCTTTCAGTGAATAGTCCTAGACCCATATAGATATATATATATGTGTATATATATATATATATATATATATATATATATATATATATATATATATATATATATATATATATATATATATACAGTAAACCAAACACATAAACACACAAAACATACTGAGGCTCTAAATAAAAATCTGCCTAAGCAGCAGAGACCTCCAAAGCAGACACCCAAACAACCGCTACCCCAAAACAAAACACGTGCAACACATAGCTCACAAAGCCAGTGTGCCAAACAGTCACAGCCCTAAGGCTAAACAACACACCTGATACACTTGTAATAGGTGACTCTATCGTCAGGCACACTGACGTCCCGCTCACGAGGCTGAACAAGGAGACGGTCACGGTGAGCTGCCTGTCAGGCGCTAGCATCCGCCACATAACACAAGCACTCAGGTTACTCCAAGGCAAGTACAAATATGACTCAGTCATTGTCCATGCTGGTGTGAATGACCTGAGACGTACCTCCCTGGACTACATGAAAAGAAACATAGAGGAGCTCTCGAAGCATGTAGCCCAGGCTGGTATGACCCTGACCTTGAGTAGCATCTTACCCTCACCAAGAATGATGCCACAATATGAAGACAAGATGATCAATTTCAACAATTAGCTTAAGTATTGGTGTCATTCAAAGGGGATCCAGTGCTTGTCAGCCTGGGATGACATGCTCGACAAGCCATGATGCTTCGCTAGGGACGGCTTGCACCTATCACCCCTGGGCTTTCGGATATTGGCAAAGGCTCTTGCTACCCCCATAGTGCCTTTTTTAGGCAAGGCTCAAAAGACAAACCCACCTCCATAGGTATCACAAGGGATAAGAAACTAAGAGTAGTGCTACTCAACGCCAGAAGTGTAAACCTCAAGATGCATGCACTCAAAACTCCCCTTAACATGGAGAACATCGATATCTGTGCAGTAAAAGAAACCTGGTTCAAGGCTCCCGAGAGCACCCCAGCACTACCAGGTTATATCTCATACCATGCTTTTCAGCCCCAAAACTTGGACCGAACCACAAAAGGAGGGGGATTATCAATATTCATCAAAGATACCCACACCTCCAGGTTGGTGGCACAGCACAAAGCATCAGAGACTATCCATGTGCAACTAACAGTGGGTAAAACTGCCTTCCAGTTTATAGCCTGCTACAGACCACCCTCCCAAACCCAGGAACTCCACTCGGCCTTCCTGAGAACACTGGAAAATATGAAGGTCTCTCCAAACACCACTATATTGGGAGACTTCAACTAACCAAACATACACTGGGAGCATTAATCTAGCTCCAACACCCTAGCCCAAAGGTTCCTAGAATTTATAAACTCAAATGCTATGGAACAACTTGTTACCACTCTCACAAGGGGGGAAAACATACTGGACCTGATCATCACCAACATGGGGACTCTATGCTCCAGACCAGAAGTGTATCCCTCACTGGTAAAATCAGACCATAAACTAATCTCACTGGATATTCACATCCCGACCCCACCCCCTGCCTAGAAAACCACAGTGAAAAACTTCTCTAAAGCAAATTTCACACTCTTCAAAACCGAGGTGGAATCCTTCAAAGCCCCCGGGCCTGTGGAAAATACAGCCCAGACTGCAGAATCCTTTATAAACGCATTCTATGAACACCTTCAGGAATGCATGGATCATGCAATCCCAAATAAAACCAAGACCCAATCCTCCAAAGGCAGACGTCCTGTCTGGTGGACCCCAGCCATAAACAAACTATACAATAGAAGGAGGAAGATACTACATGATAGAGCAAAATCCCAAAAAGAGAAGGCATCTCTGATCAGTATTAGCAAAAATCTACGGGCACTCATAAAATCGTCTAAGGCCAGCTTCGAGAGAAAAATTGCACAGGACACAAAGGATAATCACAAGGCTTTCTTTAGTTATGTTAGGAACCTGGGTGGGAATTCCCAGATATGCTCAGAATTAGTCCAAAATGACAAAAAATACACCGAACCCACAGTCATTGCCAACATCAAAGCTGACAGGTTCAGCACAAACTTCTCCCCCCCTCCCCACCAAAAGGGCAAATATCTATCCCAGCAGAGTGCTGCCCCCCTGACATCTCAGATGCTCAGGTAAGAGCCGCCCTCTCCAAAGCAAAAAACACAGCATCAATGGGACCAGACGATGTCCCGGGCTGCATCCTACATGAACTCCAAGAAGAGCTAAACCCAAACATAAAACTACTGTTCAATCTCAGCCTTACTACAGGATATGTACCCAAAGAGTGGCGTACAGCAACGGTGGTCACTCTCCACAAAGGTGGTGCCTCAATGGATCCTGGAAACTATCGCCCCAAAAGCCTGACTAGCTTGGTCTGCAAAGCTATGGAAAGGATCATCATGGACCTTATAAATAAAGATATTGGGGACCTACAGACACTGGATCCTACCCAGTTTGGCTTTGTTAAGGGCAGATCCTGCCTCTTAAACCTGGTCGATTTCTTTGAAACAGTCACCAAGGCCATTGATGAGGGGAAGGTGGTCCACACAGCCTACCTGGACCTTGCAAAAGCCTTCGATACAATACCCCACTCGGGCATTATAGATAAGCTCACCAGCTTAAATATAAGCCCCTATGTCACTAGATGGGTTGCAAGCTGGCTCAAGGACAGAACCCACATGGTTAGAATTGCTGGAGCCATGTCAGACTCCAAACCAGTTACAAGTGGCGTCCCACAAGGCTCAGTCCTGGGACCTCTCTTGTTCGGTATATATTTCTCAGAGGTACAGGCCAACACGGAAGGACTGTGGCTGACCAAGTTCGCAGATGACTGCAAACTGGGCACCATAATCGACTCTCCAGCCGACACAAGCATCCTCCAAAAGGGCCTCATAGAAACAGACAACTGGTGCCAGAGCCATGGCCTCAAGCTAAACCAAAAGTGTATAGTCATCCCCTTTGGCAAAAACAAAGTGCCCACAAATTACCACATAAGTGGTAATCCATTAAGTATGGAAGAAGTAATTAGGGACCTGGGGACCCAAGTTAATAGCAATCTCTCATTTGACAACCATGTGGCCAAAGTGGTTAGAAAAACATTTTATATAGCCCACCTAATCATGAAGGGATTCACATTTAGATCAGAGGAGGTCATCGTGCCTCTTTACTCATCCCTCATCAGGCCCATAATTGAGTACAATGCCCCTTTTGGGGTGTACCTTACCAGACACCTGCAGCAACTGGAAAGACCCCAAAAGTACCTCACCAAGAGGATCAAAGGGCTCAAACCAATGCCATATGCTGCCCGGTTAAAGAAACTCCAGCTCTACTCAGTGGCATACCGCCTGCTCAGAGGCGATCTGTGCCTGATGTATAAAGCCATGTCCAACCCCGAATTAATGGACATGCTGCACCTCAGAAAATCCAAATCCCATCGAGCTACGCGCGCGAGAGACTTGAACCTCAGCACTGAAATAAATAGGACATGCTGGAGGGACAGATTCATAACCCAGAGGCTCCCTTCACTCTGGAATAAAATCCCAGTCCAGGTTAGGCAGAGTCCCTCATTGACTCTCTTCAAGAGGAATCTTGATGAGTGGATGGGAGATCGTAGATTTACTCCTGGTATCACTTCTGTGTCACTGTTAGACAGAGGCACAGTATACTAACCTCGAAAAAGGGCATAGCAAAATTAATTTAAAATGGGTGTCGAAAGCCAAACACACTCTGACTAGGCTTATAAATGCCCTAGGGCAGATAGCCTAGTATGAACCTATGAACCTATGAACCTATATATATATTTGTGTGTATGTACATGTATGCATATATCTACATATGTATATATATATATATATATATATATATATATATATATATATATATATATCCATACATAGGCTTATGTATAAACATGAGTGCTATCCCATCATATTTATATATGTGTATATTTAGATATAAAAACATGACTGATTCAACACTATTTTCACTTGCAAGTACTAAACAATTGCAGTAGTCAAAGCAGTTGTTCACTACTATTCAGTATGTGTACTGAATGATATATCTGAAAAAACAAAAGACACCTTTGCAGCTCTGATGACTTAGTGGTTAACTGCTGTGACTGTAGTGTACAGGGGCCTGGGTTCAAGACCTGCAAGGACTGTTTATTTTGTTGCTAGGCAGATCAAGGACTGTTGGATACAGAGTGGTTAAGGCAGTTTTGAGCAGCTTTAAGTGGGTTTGCAGGGGGGGGGTTGTGCGACGGTAAGCAGTGGTAATGTATGGTTAAACTAATAGGAGCTTACACCGTGTAAATTACCAGTGTGCAAATGTGCTTAGCATTTCCATTTAAGCAATGCTTACACTGGTTAAGCATAGCTCAGGCCTGGTAACCAGTGATCACATTCCAGTCTGATAAAATAGCAAGGTAATGACATTTTTATAGGTGTATTTAATTCCATGTACATAACATGCTTCTATGTGCTGTCATTACAAGTAGCAAGGGGTGTGAGTATACTGTATGGGACACCTTAGTATACATGGCTAGTACCACAATCGTTTCTCTTTGTATGTGTTTCATTCATGGGTAGTATCCCACGTTATATGCAGTCACACTTGCATGTATTGTATTATTACATTACTACTTTTAACAGTGCTTTTCCAAGTAAGAGTAGATTGCAGATTGTAGAACTGGAACCATACACCCCTGCATGCAAAGCTGGACTCTGAGTACTGACTATCATGTTCTTGGTGTGTGAGATGTATGTTATTAGGTATCTCCTATTGGATATCGATCTGATATGTGGATATTAACTGTAGACTACTATGTGTTTAGGACATGTCATTGAGGGCTGCTGTCATGTAGTAATGGCATACCTATCAGTGTCAGACATCTAGCTGTCAAAACATTCATCCTAATGCATAACCTGTTGGCTAGCTAATTTCTGTCTGTCCTCTGTAAAGATGTACAGATGTCAGGTATTCATCTTGGCTGCTTACAGGCAATCTCTGATTGACTGACACTGACATGTCTGCCCAGCTGTGTTATGAATGCCACAGTTAGGAAACCCCTCCCTGTATCCACCACATACTATGGACACCTCAATCAGACTACCACGGTCAACAGAACATGCTTGGGTACAGGTCTCTAACCCAGACACTGGCCATGTTATGTAATATATGTTGCTTACATGTCAATTAGAGAACTTCACTGACCCTCTGCATTACTGAGAATAACAGTGTCTGTGTGTTTGTAAACTTGCAGTTGATAATACCCTGAGGGCCTTCTCACACACTACACCACCAAAACACACACATAGAAACACAAAACACACACCTACATTGGTGGAGGCTCTCAAAAATAATCTACCCAAGCAACAGGACCCTCCAAAGCAGAAACACAAGCAACCTCTACCCCCCCACCACAACCCAAATGACACATAGCCCACAAACTCAGTGTGCCACTCAACCACAGCCCATAAGGCATAACAACGTACCCAACACTCTAGTCATAGGTGACTCTATAGTCAGGCACACTGATGTTCCACTCACCAGGCTAAACAAGGAGAAAGTTACTGTCAGCTGCCTGTCAGGATCTGCCACATAACACTTGCACTCAGGTCACTCCACAACAAGTACAAATATGACTCTGTCATTGTCCATGTTGATGTGAATGACCTGAGACGCACATCCCTGGACTACATGAAAAGTGATATGGAGGAGCTGACTGATCATGTAGCCCAGGCAGGTATGACCCTAGCCCTGAGTAGCATCCTGCCATCACCCAGAATGATACCACAGTACAAGGACAAAATGATTTACTTCAACAATTGGCTAAGCTTCTGGTATCATTCTAAGAGGATCCAAGATCTGTCTGCCTGGGATGACATGATCGACAAACCATGACGCTTTGCCAGAAATGGCCTGCACCTGCCTCCGTTGTGATTCTGGATATTGGCTAAGGCTCTTGCCACCCCTATAGTGCCTTTTTTAGGTGAGATTCAAATGGCAAATTCACCACCGTAACAGGTGCAAACAAGCAAAATCTGAGGGTAATGCTACTCAATTCTAGAAGTCTAAACCTCAAAATGCACTCACTCGAGGCACATCTTAAAATGGAGAACATCAACATCTGTGCAGTGATCTGGTTCAAGGCTCCAGAGAGCACTCCTGCATTACCAGGCTATAATTTATACCACACCTTTTGGCCACCTAGCCTGGACCAAAGCACTAAAGGCAGAGGCGTGTCCATATTCATTAAGGATATCCACACCTCCAAGCTAGTTGCTCAGCATAATGCATCCGAAATTATCCAAGTGCAACTAACTCTGGGCAAGACCGCAAACCAAATTGTAGCTTGCCACAGATCACATTCCCCAGGATTCCCAGTCCTCATTTCTTGATACACTGGAAAATATTAGGGTACAACCTAACACTCTAATAATGGGCGATTTCAACTACCCCACCATTAACTGGGAAAACTACTCATGTACCAACTCTTGTGCTCAATGTTTTCTGGAATTCATAAATTCCAGTGCCTTGGATCAACTTATCCACACCTCCACCAGGGCAGCAATTTCCTAGACCTGGTCATTATTAACATGGGCAACTGGTATTCCACACCAGAAGTCAATTCCTCGTTGGTCAGATCCGACCACAAGCTAATCACACTAGACATCCACATCCCACCCCACCCCCCTTTAGGGAAACCACCGTAAAGAATTTCTCCAAAGCCAACTTCATGCTTCTTAAGACAGAAGTGGCAAACTTCATTACACCCATGCTAATGGACAATAGCGATACGACTGCTGAATCCTATACAAATGCACTTTATAAGCACTTACACGAGTGCATGGATCATGTAATCCCTAACAGAACCAAGATGCTATCCTCCAAAAAAAGGAAGCCAATCTAGTGGTCCCCTGCCATAAACAAATTCTACAATAGAAGAAAGAAACTTGCAAAAAAGATTAAAATCCCATGATTGGAGGAACTCTGTGGTCAGCCTCAGTAAGAAGCTGAGATCCCTCATATAATCCTCCAAAGCTAGTTACAAAAACAAAATCACCACTAACTCTAAAGACAACCACAAAGCATTCTATAGCTATGTCAAGAATCTCAATGGCAATGCTCAGATCTGCTCTGAGTTACAGCACAATGGCTTTAAATGTACAGAACCAACTGATATTGCCAACATCCTGGCAGATAGGTTCAGTGCTAACTTTACCCCTCTCTCACCCTCTAAAGGGCCCATCTCTATACCGGAAGAATGCAAAGTTCCTGTAATCACGGCTGCACAGGTAAAAAACACACTCTTCAAAGCCAAGAACACAGCATCCATGGGACCTAACAACATCTCAGGCTGCGTTCTACATGAACTACAGAACGAACTGGCACCCGACCTAAGTACCATGTTCAATCATAGTCTCACCTCAGGCTTTGTGCCCAATGAATGGTGCACAGCAACGGTTATCCCAATCCACAAAGGGGGAGCCACCACGGACCCTGGGAACTACTGCCCCATTAGCCTGATGAGCCTGGTCTGCAAGGCTATGGAATGTATCATCATGGACCTTACAAATAATGACATTGGTAATCTCCAAACTCTGGACCCTACCCAGTTCGGGTTTGTAAAAGGCAGATCATGTCTCCTAAACCTGATAGACTACTTTGAAGAGGTCACCAAAGCTGTAGATGAGGGTAAGGTGGTTCACAGAGCCTATCTAGATCTCACCAAGGCTTTTGACAACCACCCCCACTCTTGAATTATAGATAAACTCACTAAACTAGGTATAAATCCCTATGTCACATGATGGGGTGCCAACTGGCTCACTGACAGAACCCACACTGTGAAAGTAGCAGTCTCAAAACCCAACTCCAGACCAATGACAAGTGGAGTCCTAGGGCTTTTCCTGTTTGGTATCTACTTCTTTGAAGTACAGGCTAACACAGAAGGTCTTTGGTTAACAAAGTTCAAAGATGACTGCAAACTAGGAGCCATAATCAAAACTCCTGACGATGTAGACATCCTACAAAAGGGCCTCACTGAGACAGATGCCTGGTGTCAAAGCCATGGCCTCAAGTTCAATGCCAAAAAGTGCATTGTCATCCCTTTTGGAAAAAACTCTGTACCCATGAGCTACCACGTAGGCAGTAGTCTACTTAACACTCAAAGTGTGATAAGAGACTTTGGGACACAGGTGGACAGTAGTCTCTCCTTTGATAATCACATTGCCACAGTAGTCAGGAAAACCGTCTACGTGGCACACCTCATCACAAAAGGTTTCTCATCAAGGAAAAAAGAGGTCATTGTTCCCTTCTACTCATCGCTCATTAGACCCATTATAGAGTATAATGCCCCTTTTGGTATGTACCTCACAAGACATCTGTAACAACTGGAAAGACCACAGAAATGCCTCACAAAGAGGATTACCAGCTTCAAACAGATGCCCTATGCAGACCATCTCAAAAAACTCTAGCTTTACTCTGTCGCATATCATCTACTCAGAGTCGATCTCTGCCTAACATACAAAGCTATATCAAACCCAGAGCTGTTGGACATGCTCCACTTAAAGAAATCCCAATCCCTCCGAGCTACACGCTCTAGGGACCTCACCCTTGTCACCACAATAAACAGAACATGCTGGAGGGATAGATTCCTGCCCGAGAGACTTCCCATACTCTGGAACAAACTGCCTATCTATATCAGACAAAGCTCCTCATTAGCACTCTTCAAGAAAAATCTTTATGATTGGATGGGAGATATGAAATTTACCCCGGGGATCATTTCTGTGGCTCTGCTTGACAGTGGCATAGGAAAATAATTTTCTTGGGTGGCAAAAGCCAGGGTATCATTTGGCTAGGCTTATATAGGCCATAGGGCCAATAGCCTAGTACCTACCTATGAACCTATGATTGGATATTGAATTTAACTGTTGCCCTGGGGATCACTAAACTGGCATTGGTTGATAGATGACCTGCTGACAAATGTCAGGTGGCATGATACCGGTGTACCCACATCCCCTACTCTTCTCATGTATCCATGGACATTAGCCTGGTACACACCTAGAAACACCTGCACCTGTGGACCCCAGTACTGACAATTGCGTCAGTCTGCATTACCGAGAATAACAGTGTCTGTGTGTTTGTAAACTTGTAGTTGATAATACCCTGAGTGCCTTCTCACACACTACACCCCCATTGCCATAGTTAGAAATGGATGCTGCTGTAATTGACATTAAATGTACCTTGTTACATTTTTCACCCTATGGGCTACCTGGAGCTTGCAGTACCAGTATAACACTGTTCTACAAATGGGTAAATAGGCGGGGGTTACCCTCTGAGTCATGGTAAGTGTGTGTATGTGTGTGAGTGTGCATAATTGTTGGAGACAGCATTCTGAGGCCACATTCTCCAAATACAATAAACCTTGCCATACATTATAAGGGATAGTGAGGTTGCTGACATTAGGAGAGCCATGACAAACCCTCACCCTACTATCCCTGTTGCATGTGCAATAAATGCATATTACTGTAGTAGCCCTGATTAGCAGGACAAGAAGTTGTATTGCAGTCCTGGTTAATGTATAATTGTGGGTATGTCAGAGCATTATCATGGGTTTCAGTGAGTACAATATCCAATGTGGGGTGTGGGTACTGGGTATACTGTCTTCACACCATGGTATCCCCAGTACATGTCCCAAGGTCCACTGTATGAGGACTGCTGTCACCATCAACCATACAGATAACTGATTACACTATCCAGCCCAAAGATACATGTGCTGTGTGCAAATACTCTGTAATAGAATGGACTCACTGACAAGGTAGTTAGCACTGCTAAACCCAGGTCTGTCAAATGTGTCTATGATGGTATGTGTTTGTCAATATGTATATGGCAGTATGTCATACTATGTATTGTTCATTAACACCCAGTACATCCCCCATTACCATACTGTACAAGGCTTGGTGATGTTCTTCACTTAACAGGAAACTCAGGACACACCTCACCCGAAAAGCTCTGTGGTATGTGCAATTAAAGCCAAACACATTAGGAGCAATATGTACCTAGGTAGGGGTTCTTCTCTCGGTGTTGTCAAGTAAGTGTGTGTGTATGTGAAGGGATCTACTTCAGTTTGCAGAAAATATATGTCCCAGGACATCATTTGTCTGAGAACTAACTGTCTAAAGATAACATTTCAAAGCAATCATCTTGTGGAAATACATTCAAGCAAAACTAGTAGTGGATGTGTAAATGCCCTTTCCCCCACTGTACAGTGATACAGGATTTGGTATATATACATAGGTGTGGTTGATGTGGCCTCAGCCACCCACATTGTGGTTATTGTTGTGGGTATCCCCCACTTAGTGCGCTGTTATACTGTACAGTTTATTTTAACAGGTTAAGTAGTTGTTAATCACACTATGTGTAGTTCTATGCCACCCCACACCCTCTAAAGTGGGGGGGTTGTGCCATCCACACCAGCACAACTATGTTTACCAACTCCAGGATTGCACTACATTTAGGAAGAGGACATATACCCTGCCAGTACCATCATCAATGACATTAAACTTGCAAACTGATTATTTCCTGATGTGATGTTTTGGCAATTTGGTCTGGGTGGAATTACATATGCCAAAATGAGTTCACTGCAAAATGAACTACATCCATGTGAAGAGTATTCTCTGTGTATTGCATCAACACCAAAGTGTGTGTGTGTGTGTGTGTGTGTGTGTGTGTGTGTGTGTGTGTGTGTGTGTGTGTTATTGACAGACATTTGGTGTGTGCCACCCAGTACACTTACAATTGTCCACTGTGGAAGAGCTGCTGACATCAGCCACCATGCACTCACCTTTATACACCCCTCAGACCTATCAGCCATGTGGCATATGCAGTAACTGTTATACAGACCTGTTACCTGTGTTCAGCTGTACCCGGGATATGACACAGTCAATGTGTCACCACAGTGCTACAACCCTTGTAGGACAGGACAGCAGACCAACATCCTGCTGAGACATAGACACCTAGAACACAAACAGAATACATTATGGAGACCACAATCATTCAGTGTTAATAACAGCTATAATGCATAATGGCTGGATAGCTACACACCCTGACAGGTAAGCATTAAATATTCCAGCTGAAAACATGTTAAACACCATTACATTGCTAACCTTAATACATTCACCCTGTGCATCAGAACCATATCAGCATGTCCCTGCATTGATGGTATGGATGACAGGGATGTGGCACAGGTATCATAATATGCACAGGGAGTGTTGTGGGTTTGCCAGAGGCCTAGGCTGAGCTGTTTGGTTGACATTGTGTGGGTGGGTTAGTGGGTTCTTTATTAAATGGGCTGTGCAGATGTGGTGTGTGTAGGTATGGAGGTACCCTAGCTGTGTTGGTGAAGTGTGTGCGTATGTATGAACACATGTCTGCCATGTGGCTGCCCTATTAAGGGGTTTGTTGGACAGCTGCAGACCATACATGGCAGGGTTTAGAGTTCACTGTCTCCAGCCATGGACATGGAAACTGTGCCTGCCAGGGGTTTCAGGGGCACTACCAGGCAGAAGCCCATATATGGTACTCTCCCCTGACAACGACGATTGTCCACTGGATCTACATCCCTGATAGGACCAGCCAGGACCATGTGCACATGGCCTGCTGTATTGTGGTGTGGACAGCACCCCCCCTGCAGTGCTGGTGCTGGTACTGCCACTACTGGAGTGGCCGTGAGTTGTTGCATGTCCACATAGACCTTGACCTGTTGGTGCTGCTGGCTACATCCATGTGGCCACTACTCTACTCCCACCATATGCTGTACCACAGACAACACATGGTCGAGGATTCCCACCATCTCACCCAACCGTCTATCCAGGACATCTACAAAATAATGGTGGGCACCTGCAAGATCACAGATGTTCTCAAGTACAGCAAAATGAGTAGCCCTCTGGAGCCTCAGACTCTGTCTGGTGTAATGTTCCATACATGCCTTTGCCTCCATAATGGCCCAAAACATGTGTCTGGTGACACCTACTGTGGCACTTCTGCCAAGGGCATGATGACCAGCAGCCCTCGTATGAGCACCCCTGTACATCTGCCTGTGTGGTACCTCACTGGTCATCTGACTATGGTTGCTGTGTACAGACACACTTGTTATAGTCTCCACACTGTCCTGTCCCATGCCACCACCTGCCAACTGTCCCTCATCTATGGCCACTGGTGATGGGATATGTATGGGCATTGTAGCTGTGTGCGGGGATGGGGTGGATAAAAGCGGGATGTCAACAGATGGCACATCTTCAGCTCCTGACAACCCTGCCTGTACCTCACCATGCCTATCATAATTGCCAGAGTCTGTATGGACACTAACATCAGTTTGTCTGCAGGAGGGACCCTGACACACCTCGACACCTGTGAGGGACAAATAAAAAATGTAATTTAAGACCTGTACATTATGGCTTACCTCTACACAGACACACACACACACACACACACACACACACACACACACACACACACACACACACACACACACACACACACACACACTTACTTACAGGTGAAGTAACACAAAGATATTACACAGACCTTTCATTACCCAACAGTCAACATGCATGACATATGGCATTCAACAGCTTGCACTGGAGCCATACTCAATCCTTGTTAAAAACATTATACATCTCTGTGATGCATGAGTTGTGTTAGTGGGTGATGTCCCTTCCCTTCGAACACACTGGACCCATGTACACAGTATTGCTGTGCACCTGTACAGCACACTAGCATGTACTGTGCACCATACCTCACTAGTGTACACACCATTGCTGAATGTGTATATGTGTGGCAGTTATGTTTGCTCTGTTGCTCACAGCCCCTATGTGTTTGTCTGACACATACTTGGGATGATATGAGGACTGATGTCAATAGTTAATGCCTGACCTCTGATTTGCAGATCATTAGCGGACCGGAGTTCTGCTGTGGTGACCCCTAACCGGGAAAAGCTGAAAGACACAACAACAACAACAACACACCCTTATTGACCTGCCAGCCTCTTCTATGATGTGCAATGGGGCCACAATACTCCTTATGTTAACATTACACACATTTGATATGTGAAATATGACCTGTGCAATCCAATGCTGTATCAAACAAATGTGTTAGTCGTGCAGATGATGAATGAGATGCATACAATATGTAGGTAGCATAAGTGTGCACACCCTTAACATGATGGTTTGTTGCAGTACCTGTTAAGTGAGCTACAGCAGTCACTTTTCCCTAGCATGTTCCATCTTCACTTGCCATTATTTGGTTACTCCACCCTACAAATGTCCCCCAACTCTGCCAGATTGCAAGGTCAGCTCATGTGCACAGCCCTTGGAGGTCACACAGTTGCTTCACTATTGCTTTGGAGTCAGGGCTATGTCTGGCACAATTCATGACCCTTGACTGTGTTCAGATACAGCCATTTTTAGTGAACTTTAGATGTATGCTTCAGTTCACTGTTGTGTTTCAGGATGACACCTCCCCATCCTCAGCCTTATTGCAGATGCCTGACAACTATGGGCCACACATGAGTGTTATTTTGCAGTATTCCAAATTCAAAACACCATGTCTACCAGCCTAGTTCCTGCTAATGAACAGCAAACCTAAAGGTGTACACTGGCACCAGCAAGGTACAGATGGGGATGCCAGCCTGAGGTGGAGTGAGGTGTTGCTTGTGCACCACATGTATCTTTATGAATACTGTCTGTAGGTTTCAGCCTTGGTCTCAGTACATCATTACACATTGCAGCACATGCCTTCGGGAGACTTGATGTTATGCATATGCTACCTGTAGAGAGCCCTGGATGATGTTTCCTGTGGAACAACTCTTCCGTCTGATTACCGTAACCCATAGGCCACACTTATGCAGATTCCAGGCAATTGTCGACATAGGTACTGCACAGGCAGTACTTCCTAGACATTTCTGCAAGTCCCTCAGTGTTGCTGCATGTTTCTGGGCAGCTTCTATGACCAGTTTGAAACATGTGTTGTCATCTGTTTTGGATGGGCATCCATTTATTTTCTACATTAATGTTGTCCCATACTTCATACACATATACATGACTGTCTGCACTGTTTACCATGGTATATGCAATGGTGAGGTAAGGGTACCTTTCCCACTCCTGAGTGCTACCTTTCGGATATGGGATTCATTTCATGGTTTGTAAGATGTGTGCAAGCCACAGCTGCCTCTGTTGCAGATGAATGGGCAAATGTCATGGACATACTTCTTGGACAGCAGACCATTACTTGGTTTGACATTGAGGCCCTGTACTTGATAGAAGTTGTGTACCCAAGAAGAGTGAATGCTGTCAGTACCACATAAGCTGCTTCTACAATATATTATTTGGAGTGTGTGCACACATATGCTTCCAGTGTTTGTTAAGGTATGTATTCCCCATCTTTGATGTCCTAACATAAGATTCCATATTACACATTCATTGCTCATGCTAGGATCAAATTACAGGTTGTAAAAGGTGTAGAATATGGTATTGTGATTTGCCATTGTTTAGATAAGAAACAATTGCCATTATAATATTGGTGTATACACTGTTGTAGCCACTGTATGAGGGTAATGTTTCAGACATGTCCCTACTGTAGGCCATTTGTCCCACCATTATGTTCATCTCTGTCCACACATCTTGCACTAACAGGTTGTTAGGTATACTGCAGGACTCTTACATACCCTTCAGATATACCACCATGGTGACCACTGTGATGCACTGCAGTTAACAGCAACAATAAGTGAACATGTACAGCATGCATTATTGGTAGGTGAGTTAAATGTGTGCATGGAAAATACCATGGCCATAACATGGCTGGTGTATTGGCAAACCTGAACAAAACAACTCCATACTCATCAGCTACGGGTTGCTTTCCCAGTTGTATACCAAAGTGACCTACATAGTTGTGTGAGAGATGTAATGTCAGCAGCCACACCTGTGGAACTGGTGCAGGGTGGGAGCAGCATTTCAGTACATCAACAGTACAAACCCACAATACTACAGATTATGCACATCTGTTCATTACTACACTGCAGCAACAGACTATGTTATCTGACATATGCATGAAGATACTTTACAGATGAAGATGGAGAAGCAACAGTGGTCTACTAATGTGCCCTGTGGCCCAACCTGCATGCTTCCCGTCCATTGTGTGGGAGGCACCCACCTCCACAATGCTATCTTCAGGTTCCTGTCTTGGCTGGTGGGCGGGTGCCCCAAGGCTAGTGAGGAGCTCCTTAGCATGAATCAGTGGGGGCTGGATGGCATAACCTCCAACTGTGACTATCTGGTCCCTCCTAACTGCAGCAGCATGCTGACAGGCATGGCAGTTCAGATCAGTGCAATGATGTTGTACCTGCTCATAACTGCGGTTATGCAGGCTGACATAATTTACCCTGTGGATGAGCTCATTGCACAGTGCGGTCCTCTCCTGCAGGTCATGGGCCCTGCATCTAAATAAGGTTCAGTGATGTAGTACAATGAAGTTTATGATGACATCATTTTCTTGGGGTGTATATACAGGGAGCCATTCATGTGACATTGTACCTGGAAGACATAAACAAGTAAAAAGGTCAGAGGATCTCATACTGCAAGGATATAATAGTTGTTAATTGACATATTTCTCTCTACCCCCACCATATCTACAACAATAATCTAAACACACAAATAAATGGGTATGTTTACACCAAACCTGCTGTTGGGACATATATCCTATTGTTCAACAAATACTGAAATGTGTATCTATTCATGTTCCATGTTGAATGTCTATCATTGATGGCATGTTGCTATCAATGTAACCTGCAAGCCATCGTAATGGCCACTGTGGTTCCATATAATGCATGTGTTCTGTTTGCTATGCAATTGTTCCAAATCTGGTGTTTTTGGTTAATGGGAATATCTATGCATGCTGTTATAACTAATCCTGGATTGTGTTGACTATTAATAACCCACATATGTTCTAAAACTACAACAAAATAGCATGTTTGGGAAGGCCATTCCCAGTGGACCCACCTCTCCCACCTCATCTGGCCATGGCACTGGGCCCCAGCACATCTGGCACCCACCACAGGACAACCTCATCCATTGGCCCTGCACTACCTACAGGTGGAACCACCTCAGGGGATGGGGCTCATCCCCTCTGGGAGTGGGCACAGATAGGATCCTGTCATCTGAAGTCGGGTCCAGGGTCTGGTGCATAGGGAGCTTCGCAGAGAATTGGGAGATCTGCTATGCCAGTTTGAGGGCCTCATGGCACAATTAGAGGGTCAGCCTACCCCTACTGCTCAGTCCCCAGCATAGCCACCTTAAGGGCCGTGAAGGTGCAGTGGTGACTGCCCATGGGTGGGGATCTCAGTCCCACTGTTTCCATTTGGGAGCTCATGAGCTTCCGATTTCCAAACACCCCTCCCCGTCCATGGTGTTTACCCAGCACATGTGTCATATACCTCCCCTGTATGCTGCCTTGTATGTATTGTCTGTCTTCCAACCTAATCTACCTCCCCAAATATACCTACTATCCTTCCCCACATCCCACTCTCACCTTAAAAAAATAAGGTAATCTGTTCCCAAAAAAAATGTCACACCATGCATAACTGTTCATTTTGCACCCGCTTACAACTGCTTAAATGTGCCTTAATCACACTGTATCCAACAGCCCTTGTTCTACCCAGCAAAAAAAAAAAAATATCAGCCCTTGCAAGTGTCTAACCCAGGACCCTGCATAACATAGCCACAGCAATTTACCACTAAGCCATCTGAGATGTAGATAAGTGTGATGTTTTCTCAAACATATCATTCAGCACAGTCATTCAACAGTAGGGAAAATATATTTATATATATATATATATATATATATATATATATATATATATATATATATATATGTGTGTGTATGTGTGTGTGTGTCTGTGTGTGTGTATGTATATATGTAGACATACATGTCTACACACACATATATATATATATATATATATATATATATATATATATATATATATATATATATATAATTATAGAGTGCATTCAGACATCAGATCCACACACTGAACCTCTTTCCTCCACAGCTGAACTGTTCTGCCTTGCTACAAAACAGAGGATCACATGTGGAAAAAGCCTAACATTGGGGGGGGGGCATATAGGGATAGATTGTAGATATGCCTATTACAAACGTATGAAGTTTGTGCATGATACATTTCACATTAACATGGCTGTTCTGAAGGTGGTAGGGTCTGAAACTCATGTGTCTGTCATGACTTTATTACTTCCACCTTCAGCTATTTGCCAAACTAGTACAGATGTTTGGAGGAACAGAACAAACACTATGATGGCTTAAATCTTGACATTCTGTGCAGATCTGCACAGTTGACAGGTATGGCCCACTGCCCGCAGGGCCAGATGCTGTGTCCATAGCAGTTGTTCAGCAGGACAGCATTACAGCAAGGCTTGATGGCACATATAAATCTTTCAACATCATCTATCCCATTATTACAGACCAAGTACCACATTCAAATACATGCTGACGTGTTTCACATACCCGTTTTATTATTGTGCTCTCTTCTGTGTACCATTTGGATGCCTTCCTTGTTTTGTTTGTTTGTTTTTTAGTATTGTTTTTGTTTTTTTGTGTTATTTTTGTTTTTTCTTTTTTTTTCTCATTCTCTCTCTCTCCACTACAGGGATCGAGCTGGTCTGAATAGGTTGCAGCATGGATTTTGTAGGTGATGCTCATGATCAGATGATGGTCTCTGCACCAATTGGTGTTCTCCACTTGCTAATTGCATGTAGCCAGCTGTGTAGTTCTTCCAATAGCTAATGTCATAGCAACCCACTACTATAAATGACTACACCATGTGGGCATTGTCCATTTACCTTTCCTGTATGGAAGACATCCTTCCTGTGTGTGGGCAGCAGTGTTACAGACAGCAGGTAGCAAAACCTCTTACAACAGGACTTGTGGACACAGGCCAACTACATGTTTGTATAAGGTTCCAGACCTAGGGACAGTGTGTTTAGCATGGAATGCAAACTGTCTGCATAGCTCTCAGCTGTGGGCCTATCCACATGATGGCCAGAGGACTGGCTGTTATGTTTTGTCTGTTCACCACACAGGTCTTGTCCCTGACATATCAGTGGCATTTTCTCCATTGATTGCTATCAGTATATGCAACATCCATTTGCATTTCTGACTTCACATTCCTGAGTAAGGGTATTTTGCAACCATCCTGTAACACCAGCAACTTTCACAGTGTATAACAGCAATATTTCAAATATGGCCCTGTGTTTCAGCCTCTGTCCTCCACTTATATACCACGCTTTGTCCAGATGTCATGCAGTAAGAGGATGATGGGTATGGTCTATCATTATTTAGTGCTGACACTTATATATCAGGCTTTGTCCAGATGTCATGCAGTAAGAGGATGATAGGTTTGGTCTATAATTATTTAGTGCTGACACTTATATACCAGGCTTTGTCCAGATGTCATGCAGTAAGAGGATGATAGGTTTGGTCTATCATTATTTAGTGCTGACACTTATATACCAGGCTTTGTCCAGATGTCATGCAGTAAGAGGATGAGAGGTTTGGTCTATCACTATTTAGTGTTGACACTTACATACCAGGCTTTGTCCAGATGTCATGCAGTAAGAGGTTGATAGGTTTGGTCTATCATTATTTAGTGCTGACACTTATATATCAGGCTTTGTCCAGATGTCATGCAGTAAGAGGTTGATAGGTTTGGTCTATCATTATTTAGTGCTGACACTTATACACCAGGCTTTGTCCAGATGTCATGCAGTAAGAGGATGAGAGGTTTGGTCTATCACTATTTAGTGCTGACACTTATATACCAGGCTTTGTCCAGATGTCATGCAGTAAGAGGATGATAGGTTTGGTCTATCATTATTTAGTGCTGACACTTATATACCAGGATTTGTCCAGATGTCATGCAGTAAGAGGATGATAGGTATGGTCTATCATTATTTAGTGCTGACACTTATATACCAGGCTTTGTCCAGATGTCATGCAGTAAGAGGTTGATAGGTCTGGTCTATCATTATTTAGTGCTGACACTTATATACCAGGCTTTGTCCAGATGTCATGCAGTAAGAGGATGATAGGTATGGTCTATCATTATTTAGTGCTGACACTTATATACCAGGCTTTGTCCAGATGTCATGCAGTAAGAGGTTGATAGGTCTGGTCTATCATTATTTAAATTAGTTTTTCCTGACTAATTATAGGG